>NW_007176688.1:0-2879 GCF_000164805.1 Carlito syrichta
CATGATCACAGCAGATTGGGAGGCACACGCAAAGAAAATGGCCTGAGTTGGGCAGTTTGAGAGCACACTGGGCAACCACGTGAGGAGAGAAAAGAAAGAAAGAAAGACAGAAAGAAAGATAGGAAGGCAGGAAAGAAGATAGAAAAAAAGAAAAAGAAAGAAAGAAAGAAAAAAGAAAGAAAGAAAGAAAGAAAGAAAGAAAGAAAGAAAGAAAGAAAGAAAGAAAGAAAGAAAGAAAGAAAGAAAGAGAAAGAAAGAAAGAAATCCATTCTCCTGCAAACATTCTGCCCTCAGGCCTTCCACCTTGCCTTCCCCACATATGAGGCTCCCCCAAACTCGGCAACTTCCTGCCCAATCCCCCCCAATTGCTGACCCTTTGGTGTGGCAGTTCTTGAGGATCCCTGCCTGGGTTCCTGTCAGCTCTCCTCTATGAAGGGAGAAATGTGCCCCATGCAGTCCTACCCACTCACTCAGCAAAGAGGACCTTCCACCAAGACAGACCAGGGACACTTCCCTCACCCGGGGGACATTTCTTTGCCCCCAATTCTATTTTTTACTGACTCTAAAGTCAGTCGCCCCATGAACTAACCACACGCAGTTGATGATCTGTGTATGATTCTGAAGTTTTTGGAGACAGGGTCTGGGACTATGGCCCAGGCTGGGGCCCAGGGAAACTACCATCCTTCAACGCCAGCCTCGAAATTGTGGGCTCCAGTGATCCTCCCACATCAGCCTCCTGAGTGTCCGGGAAGACAGGCACCTCGACCCCAGAACCCCTGTTTGGATGGGTGCAGAGACGGGCTCTCCCTGTGTGGCCCCGGCTGACCTTGGGCTCCTGAACTCCAGTCCTCTTCCCACTTCAGACTCCCAGAGCACTGGGATTTCAGGTGTGAGTCACCATGCCAAGTCTTCTGTTTCATTTTTGATGAAGTATTGAGGCCGGACTCGGGCACTCAGCTTCATCATCTACCACTTTGGTAGGCAGAGGCCAGTGGCCAGCCCAAGCCCATGGACTGAGACCCACTCGGGCAACTCGGTGAGACCTCATCTCTGCCCTCCATCCCAAATGAGCCCGGCATGGTGGTGTTCGCCTGTCTTTTAGTCTCCTCAGAAGGCTGGGGCAAGGCTCGCCAGAGCCCTGTGGGCCTTGTCTGTGGTGAGTGGGAGCTATCCACCACCCTGCAGCCTGGGCGAAGGAGTGAGACTCCGGCTCTGACCCCCATAGGATGAGGCCCCGGGAGCCACAATTGTGCCATCGCACCCCAACCTGGCCTATGGAGACTACAGTGACAAAAAAGACACCTCCCACATGCGTCCCAACGTGCATCCACGGCTCGTCCAGTGAAAGGTCTGCATGGAGGAGGATGATGGAGTGATCAGGAGAGGAAGGGCCCCTCACCCCATCCGAAGGTGGCAGGATGGGGAACTGGAACTAAAGTTGGCTGCAGCATCGCAGGAATTGCCTTGATCGCTCTGGTCCCAAAGGCCGCCCTAACTGGGGGCTGTCTCTTTGGAGAGCTCACAGGTGTGTTTGCCTTGGGGCACAAGTCTGGAGGGTAGAGGCAGGCCTTCTGGGGCACGTGGGTGAATGCATGGGATGAACGTGCCCTGTGGTCACCTATGAAATATCCAGTGAATGACAGGCCGGAAAGTGCCTTTTCCTCTCCCCCATCACTGAGGATGACTCCTTGCACTGGGTGGCCGTGGTGGTGATGGTGGTGGTGGTGATTATTACTATTTGGAGTCAGAATCCTGCTCTGTCAACCAGACTGGAATGCAGGAGAACACTCACAGTCACCGCAGACTCCACCTGCTGAGCTCAGGTGATCCTCGTGCCTCAGTCCCCTAGGTGGCAGGAACCACAGGCCTGCAACACCACCCTGGCTAATAGTTGGATTTAATTTTGATGGGCAAGACGAGGTCTTTCTCAGTGTTCCAGACTCTTGTCAAACCCACAGGCTCAGGCTGTCCACTCACCTGGGCCTCCAAAGGGCTGGAATGTCATGCTGATTCCCTGAGCCCGGTCTGTGGTGGTGGTGGTGGTTGGTATTATTATTCTGAGTCATAGTCCCGCTCTGTCACCCAGTCCAGAGTGCAGGGGCCTGCTGTTGGCCACCATGGCCTCCACCGGCTGGGCTCCAACAATCCTCCCATTATGGCCTCCCCAGTACTGGAAGGAGAGGCGTGCCCCATGAAACTCGGCTCATTTTTTTGGCTTCACCTCGAGATGAGGTCTCGATAAGGTTCCTGGGCAGGGATTGAATCTGGGAGCTCAGGCTATTCTCTCGCCTCAGCCTACCAAGTACAGCAATGACATGTCTGAGCCCCTGCGCTGGCCTCCACACCCCTCTCGGGTCCCTCAATGGGGCCCGCTACCTTCTGATGTCACAGAAAGCCAGCAAGGACAGCTATAGTCACCCACCAAGTCATCCCCAGGGAGAGCCACTGGCACGGGGCGTGCCATGACCTGGGTGCCCACCCTTCCACCTGCCTCATTCCCCAGGGTGGACCCACATTCTCCTCCCATGGGCCACCTCTAGGAAAGGGAGGGCATGACTCTCAAATCACTGAGGGAGCAGGGACAACTTGGCATTCACGCCTGTCTCTTGGCACTCTGGGAGGACAAGATGTGAAGATGGCTGGAGCCCAGGAGCTAGAGAACAGGTTGGACACCATAGCAAGCCCCCTCATCAATCCCGAGCAAAACTAGAAAACCTTGGGTGAGGGCAGGCCTGGCGGGAGGATCACCTCTGGCCCAGGGTTCAAGATCAGGAAGGAGGACCAAACCTGTGATCACAGTAGTTTGGTAGGCAAAGGCCGAGAGGATGTTCCGATTTGGGTGGTTGAAGGGAAGCCTGGCAACATAGTGAGGAAAGAAA
>NW_007176689.1:0-554 GCF_000164805.1 Carlito syrichta
ATGTAGGTAGGTAGCTAGTTAAATGTGCTGGCCAGCCATCAGCCTTTCTAGTTATGTCAGATAGTTAAGAAAGCTGGCTATCAAGCTGTCTAGCTAGGTAGGTAGCTAGTTAAGGCTTCTATCTAGTCAGCTGGCTACTTGGTTAAGTCAGCTATTTAAATCAGCTGGCTAGGCTGCTGGCTACCTAGGTAGCTAGGCAATTAATTCAGCTGACTAGTCAGCTGGCCAGCTAGTAAAGTCAGCTGGTGAAGTCAGTTGTCTAGCCAGCTGGCTAGATAGTTAAAAAGCTGGTTACCACAGATGGGTAGCCAGCTGGCTCAGTAGTTATTTCAACTAGTTATTCAACTGGATATCTAGGTAGCTAGGCAATTAAGTCAGCTGGATAACCAGCTGGCTAGCTAGTTAAGTCAGAGAGTTAAGACAGCTGGCTAATCAGCTTCCTAGTTATGTAGCTAGCTAGTTATGTCAATTGTCTAGTCAGCTGGTTAACTAGATAAGTCACCTAGATAAGTAAGCTGAGAAAGCAGCTGGCTAGCTAGGTAGCTTGCTAGTTA
>NW_007176690.1:0-675 GCF_000164805.1 Carlito syrichta
ATGAAAAGCATGCAGAAGTGTCTAAACCAAAGTAAGTGATGGAATATGATTAGGTTGTACTACGACCAAACTCCACCAAGTCTCTGTGACCATAATAATAAAAGACTACATCGTGGGGAACCCCCTCAGGGACTCCCACTGTGGGAGCTTTTCTGTCCTCTCAATACTCTCTGCCTGAAAACAAAAAGACTACATTGCCCAGTGGATTCTTGAATGGCTACCTACCCCTGGAGACGTTTTTGGATAGGTGTGAACACCTTGCTTCCTTCAATTCTTGGGAATGAAAATCCACCATGTCTTCCGCTTTTGTCAGAGTACTGTACATAAATCCTTGATACTGAAGGCTTGCTCAGTAGTCAAGGTCCCGCCCATTATGATGTCAAGTTTCTGAGGCTGATGTCATCAATGGCAATCTGACATCCTTGTTTTCCTGACTTTGCCTACATCTTTTAATTGAAAAATTAGCCGTTTAGGCAAACGAGTGATACAGGGAAAATCCAATAAGTTAACATCAATCTTCTCAGACCTCGAAATTACAATAGTGAATTCATATGAAATTTAAAACAATCATGAAGAGCCTAAAGAATCCTTATCAAAAGATACAAAGCCGGAGCTATCACTTTCCGCATTTGAAACTTTAGTATAAGTTTACAATAATCAAAACAGCCTGTATTG
>NW_007176691.1:0-997 GCF_000164805.1 Carlito syrichta
CATTTTCTTGAATGATCTCGTGGAAAGTTTGTTCCAATGTGGTCTCTGTTTCTCTTTCTGCCTCAGGGAGTCCGATTATTCTTAGGTTAGGCCTCTTGAGGTAGTCACTCATCTCTTGAAGGTTTTGTTCTGTATTTTTTAGCTTATTTTCTGTGTTTTTAAGAGTTTGGGTTATTTCTATATTTTGGTCCTCAAGCTCTGAGATTCTTTCTTCTGCTTGGGTAATTCTGCTTTCCATGCTTATCAATTTGTTATTTATTTCATTCACAGTATTCTTTATTACTGTTATCTCAGATATCAGCTCCTTCCTAGTTTCTTCTTGTGTCTCCTCAATTCTTTTTAGTCTCTCCATTATTGTTTTGATATCTACATTTGCATTTTGAGACCCTTCATTCTGGGGACTTTTCATTGTTTGCATTCCAGAGTCAATTTTCTCAGTGTCTGCTCTCCCAGGCGTCTGGGAGAGACCCATACTCTTCTTTTGGTTTTTCTTCATTTCTGTAGATTTTTCTTCTTTTACCCCTTTCCCTCCCCCTCTTCAATTCTGTTTTTGAGGGAAGGTGGGGTTGCTTTTATTTCTCTTCTGCAATGACCTGTTCTTCCTTATGAGGGTCTTCTGGTTTTGTTCACTTTTCCCTCTGCTTTACAGTCTGTCTATTCAGCAGTTTGCAGTCTTGGTCCCAGTTCACCTATGCCATTGCCATCTTGCCCCGTCTCCCCAGAGGGAAATTTATGGCATCAGATACCGTTGGTTCCACTGCGTCTTGTCCTTCTTTTGAACTTTTCCCACTTTTTCCTGCTTTTGGTGATTCTTTCTCCTTCTCGTTTTTATTCTGCAAGGCTGGTGCAGGGTGCGGGCCGCCGCCTAACCCCCGCAACAGCAGCAGCGCCCCCGCCACGACCGTCGCAGGACTGACCACATGCTATTTCTTAATTATCATTTCTGACCTTTTAACTTTACACATCATGGTAGTGAAGTTCTCCAGTTAATTCTCCC
>NW_007176692.1:0-817 GCF_000164805.1 Carlito syrichta
TTCTGGGGACTTTTCATTGTTTGTATTCCAAAGTCAATTTTCTCAGTGTCTGCTCTCCCAGGCGTCTGGGAGAGACCCATACTCTTCTTTTGGTTTTTCTTCATTTCTGTAGATTTTTCTCCTTTTACCCCTTTCCCTCCCCCTCTTCAATTCTGTTTTTGAGGGAAGGTGGGATTGCTTTTATTTCTCTTCTGCAATGACCTGTTCTTCCTTATGAGGGTCTTCTGGTTTTGTTCACTTTTCCCTCTGCTTTACAGTCTGTCTATTCAGCAGTTTGCAGTCTTGGTCCCAGTTCACCTATGCCGTCACCATCTTGCCCCGTCTCCCCAGAGGGAAATTTATGGCATCAGATACCGTTGGTTCCACTGCGTCTTGTCCTTCTTTTGAACTTTTCCCACTTTTTCCTGCTTTTGGTGATTCTTTCTCCTTCTCGTTTTTATTCCGCAAGGCTGGTGCAGGGTGCGGGCCGCCGCCTAGCCCCCGGAGCAGCAGCAGTGCCCCCGCCCCAGCCGTCACGGGCTGACCACATGCTATTTCTTAATTATCATTTCTGACCTTTTACTTTACACATCATGGTAGTGAAGTTCTCCGGTTAATTCTCCCATAGGCAGAGTTAAGATTCTTTTCACATTTTCTCCAAAGAACTATTGAATTCTAGTTTTTAGCCTTGGAAGTGTAAGCCTTTCTAATTGCTGATTTTTAAAAGTTATAGACAATAAGGGAAAATATTACATCTTAAAAACAGCAAAACATTAATTTGCATCAAATTATTAGATCTAAAACCGTTAAATCTAATAGTAATACTTTGTACAAAAAT
>NW_007176693.1:0-774 GCF_000164805.1 Carlito syrichta
CTCCCAGATATCCAATCCCTAAGAACTTATGCAGCCACAAAACCATCTCTACATGAATCACTTAAGAAAGTACTAAACACAGAAGAAAAGGAAAAAAGAACAACGTTCTTCACAAAAGTACAGGGAAAAGAATAAAATATACACGAACCAACCCCAAAAGCAAAAGAAAGACAAAAAAAAAAAAAAGAAAAAACCAAGTGGAAGAACAATAACTCAATAAGAACTCCATGATAGGGACGAACTCTCACATTTCAATAATTAGTCTGAATGTGATTGGACTAAACGCACCACTGAAAAGACATAGAATGACAAAATGGATAAAATATCACCAGGCAACAATATACTGCCTTCAAGAGACCCATCTCACTAGAAAGGACATACACAGACTCAAAGTAAGAGGATGGGAAACAAATTTTCAGGCGAATGGAACACAAAAGAAAGGAGGAGTCGCGATCCTCATTTCAGACAAAATACCATTTAAGCTATGAAAAATTAAAAAAGATACAGAGGGCCACTACATAATGATAAAAGGTTCACTCCATCAACAAGAAATATCTATCCTAAATATATATGCACCCAACATAGGCGCACCAACATTCATAAAGCAACTTCTAGGAAAACTAAAGAAAGACATTGACTCTAACACCATAATAACTGGGGACTTTAATACACCACTCACAACCTTAGACAGATCATCAGACAAAAAATCAGCAAGGAGATCCGGAACCTCAATGAGACTCTGGACCAAATGGACTTAATTGATACCTATAGAAC
>NW_007176694.1:0-884 GCF_000164805.1 Carlito syrichta
AACCAAGTGGAAGAACAATAACTCAATAAGAACTCCATGATAGGGACGAACTCTAACATTTCAATAATTAGTCTGAATGTGAATGGACTAAACGCACCACTGTAAAGACATAGAATGACAAAATGGATAAAATATCACCAGGCAACAATATACTGCCTTCAAGAGACCCATCTCACTAGAAAGGACATACACAGACTCAAAGTAAGAGGATGGGAAACAAATTTTCAGGCGAATGGAACACAAAAGAAAGGAGGAGTCGCGATCCTCATTTCAGACAAAATACCATTTAAGCTATCAAAAATTAAAAAAGCTACAGAGGGCCACTACATAATGATAAAAGGTTCACTCCATCAACAAGAAATATCTATCCTAAACATATATGCACCCAACATAGGTGCATCAACATTCATAAAGCAACTTCTAGGAAAACTAAAGAAAGACATTGACTCTAACACCATAATAACTGGGGACTTTAATACACCACTCACAACCTTAGACAGATCATCAGAACAAAAAATCAGCAAGGAGATCCGGAACCTCAATGAGACTCTGGACCAAATGGACTTAATTGATACCTATAGAACACTCCATCCAAAAACCACAGAATACACATTCTACTCATCACCACATGGAACATATTCTAAGATCGACCACATAATTGGACACAAATCAAGTATAAGCAAATTTAAAAGGACTGAAATTCTGCCATGCACCTTCTCGGACCACAGTGGAATAAAAATAAACATTGACACCAACAAAGTCCCCCCAAAACCCACAAGACATGGACACTAAACAGCATGAGGCTAAATAACTCCTGGTCAATGATGACTTCAAACAGAGATCAAAGATACCTGGAAACTAATGAAAATAAAGAAACATCTTAC
>NW_007176695.1:0-714 GCF_000164805.1 Carlito syrichta
CGTTTTTAATGGAGGAAGCCTACTAAGATCATAATAAAATTGTTCTTTTTATGCTTACTATCTCGCTAAAGAAACTAAATCTCTGGCATCTAGGTGAAGGTAAATATTAAGTTAATTATCAGGGTATTATATTTTAACCTCATTTTAGCATAGTTGTATGTATTTCCAAAAAAGTAGCTTGTTTTACTTCTTTTATCGCAGTACATGAGGTCATATCATGGTAAGCATGAATTTGGTTTTGATAACAATTTGGTTTTCTACATGCAACCATGTTAATGTACATTATTCATTTTTCGTCATTTTCTAATGGCCCTCACATATGTTTTTGAAACTTGTGGATGAACATTTGTATGTTTTCGAGACCGTAGCTAAGAAACTATGATGACATAACTGTTATAGTCCATGTCTTTTCATTACACAGGGGAATGATTTCTCTCCAATGTATTCCTAAGATTGCAGTTTCTATACTGTAGGCTGTTAGCACATGTACAGCTAACCCCAAAGTGTTTCACAATTTTAAAACCTAACTCACACTTCTAACAGTATAAACATACGCAATGCCTCTTTCTTCATGATTTTTCCAACATTATTCATTTTTCATTTTTCAAGGGTTTGTTTTCTTTATTTTGGGGTTTGATTGTTAGAGTCAGAGTCTAACTCTGTCGCACAGAGTAGACGGTCACGGACACTGCAGCCTCCAACTCCTGGGCTCGG
>NW_007176696.1:0-394 GCF_000164805.1 Carlito syrichta
CGAAATTCCCTTTCGAAATCAAGATGATGCCTTGAGGACGTGTCTAATTTTGATGCTGCATCTCACAGTGGTGGTAAAATCTACACTATACAAGTTAAATGTTTTATTTTTTTATTTTTTATTTTTTTTTTTGAGTTGGAGTCTCACTCTGTCGCCCAGACTGGAGTGGCCCGCTTCCGGCCACTGCAGCCTCGACTGCTGGGCTCCGGCAATCCTTCTGCTTCAGTCTTCTGAGTAGCCGGAATTACAGGCACGTGCTACCACACCCGGCTGATTTTTGGTTTATTGTAGAGATGAGGTCTCGTCAAGTTACCCAGGCAGGTCTCGAACCCGTGGGCTCAGGCAATCCACTCACCTCAGCCTCCCTAGGCACGGGATTACAGGCTGAGCCACC
>NW_007176697.1:0-345 GCF_000164805.1 Carlito syrichta
TCAATGTCTAGTTCTTTTAGAAGTCACCACACTGTTTTCCAAAGAGGTTGCACTAGTTTGCATTCCCACCAGCAGTGTTCTTTTTTCTCTACATCCTCACTAGCATCTATTCTCTATCTTTTGTGTTTGGATGGTCACATCTCTGGTGAGATGGAAATAACCTCCTGGAATACTCACTCCAAGGTGTTCTCCATTTCCCTTTCTTCTTCTGAGATACCAATCAGGCATAGGTTTGGGCTCTTGATATAATCACACATATCTTGGAGGCTTTGTTCTGAGTTTTCTTTCTATGTTTTCTACAGATCAGGTTAATTCCATGCTTTTATCTTCAAGTTCTGAGAGTCT
>NW_007176698.1:0-846 GCF_000164805.1 Carlito syrichta
CGAGTTTAGATGAAGTTGATTTCAACCCGTTCAAATTTGAAGGGTTTAAGTCTTCAGTATAAGAAGTAATTGCCAATATGGTGGAAATAGCAAGAGAACTAGAATTAGAAGTGAAGTCTGAAGATGTGACTGAATGACTGTAATCTCATGATAAATTGAATGAGGAGTAGCTTCTTAGGAATGATCAAGAAGGTGTTTTGTTGAGATGAACTCTACATCTGGTGGAGATATTGTAAACATTATTGAAATGGCAACAAAGTATTTAGAATATTACATAAAACTTGGTGATCAAGCAGCAGCAGGATTCGAAAGAACTGACTTCAATTTTGAAAGTTCTACTGTGGGTAAAATTTATTTTCTTGGAAGAGGCTCTAGTGTGCACCATACAATGGTCCTTGTAAAGGAAACTGGAAGAAAGGAGATTAGGAAACATCATGAAGGTCAGATTTTGAATGACAGCTGAGTTCAGACTTCTTTTTCTAAACTTCTGGCTTTGTGGAAGTTCCTTTCTACATTAATAAAAGAACAGGAAAGGATTAAGGGAAGGTTATGCTTGTGTTTGCAGTACTATCAAATCATTAAATTGCATCTTTTGAGATACTTACTGGGTCTACCCAACCATTTTGAGTAAGCTTTTAAAATATTTTAACTAGTATTTTCGAATCAGAATGCCACCTGTTATCTATCAAATTAAGTGAAGGGAAAAATTTCTCAAGAATTTAAATAGGACTTTGAAACAGGAAAATATATTAACAGAAGGAATTTAAAAATAATGTTGCTCTTGACTTCTGTTGAGAGTTATAGAAGTTAAATGTAGTACCTACGTCTTTTCTCTCATGATGTAAG
>NW_007176699.1:0-379 GCF_000164805.1 Carlito syrichta
AGAGGGAAAACAGACATATATACCAACTATCAGGTGAGAAAGAGACACAAGGCTGGAGAGAAGTGGAAGAAGACACGTAAGAAAGTTTCCCTAAAGAATACTGATAGCTACACAGAGACAGACCAGTATAAACATGAAACAGGGTAAGTCAGAAGGCAAACAATGAACATGATCAAAATAAAGTCAAAATGCTGAAATCATAAGTCACAATAAGAGATCAGACTAAAATCACTTCAGCTCTGATCTCCGGCCTCTCACCTTTGTTTTCCCATTGCAGGCAGCTAGGTTTACTCACAGCTTGGGTTTGGCTGCCTGGGACTTGCTTTTATCTGATTCAGCTTAGGGGTGGGGCTTTGTCTCCTGCTTAGCAATGTTACCT
>NW_007176700.1:0-765 GCF_000164805.1 Carlito syrichta
CCATGACTCACTGGCTAAGTAACCATCAATTATCTTCTCCTGCTCCTTTTCCATGGAGTGAAGATTAATGACCACAATAACTTGGACTTACTCTGATCTAAGCATCTCTTCATTTAGGATGCTCTGATTTGTGAACTAACTCAGGTGCAGGAATTTGGGTGTGGCTACGACTCCTTACCATGATAATTCAGGCTAGGCCTCTGATCAATGGACCTAAGGTTCTTTTGGCTTTATTGACCAAGTAAGGCTTTGATCTATTTCAGTTTCAAGGGTCTTTAAATCAATCAACCGTGGCTAAAGATTTCTTTGAGCCAATTTTGTAATTACCTGATTTAGCACTTCTATTATTTTGGTAGCCATAACAGTGGTTCTCTCCTTGTCTCCATGATTAAATGTTTCTACTCAATTTCTGTTTCTCTGTGATCCCATTATCTCCATTAGAATTAGGGATCCAAGTTCAATGACAGAGTCTCCTGTCTTCACTCCCGACCCTGAAACTGACTTTTCCTTGCCAAGATATTTTTAATATCTTGGTAAAGGAATGCTCTCTGGACCATTCTGGGGGACAATTCTAGCAGAGTGTGTGCTGATCATCCGTGATAAATCCACTAAAACATGCCTCTCTTCCTAAGTATTGAGATAGTTTCTGGCATTTCACCTTTGTTTAGTCGGGGCCACTATTGTCTTCAGGTTATGGTCAATGGAGTGTAATTAAACAATTAGAACTTCTCTCAGCTATTCAAACCAAAACATTAAATCTGGAAG
>NW_007176701.1:0-615 GCF_000164805.1 Carlito syrichta
AAGGAGACATTTGAGCAGCCAACAGACACGTGAAGAAATGCTCAACCTCACTAATCATCAGGGAGGTGTAAATCAAAACCACACTGAGATACCACCTAACTCCAGTAAGAATGGCAATTATCAATAACTCAAAAAATAACTATTGTTGAAGAGGGTGTGGCACAAAGCACACACTTCTACACTCTTGGTGGGATTGTAAACTACTGCAACCTCTGTGGAAAGCAGTGTGGCGATTCCTAAAAGTTCTAAATATCAACCTCCCACATCACCCCGCAATCCGCCTACTGGGAATATATCCTAAAGAACTCAAATCACTCTATAAAAAAGATACCTGGGCCGGGCTCGGTGGCTCAGCCTGTAATCCCGCGCCTTTGGGAGGCTGAGGTGAGTGGATTGCCTGAGCCCGCGGGTTCGAGACCCGCCTGGGCAGCGAGACCTCATCTCCATAATAAATCAAAAAATCAGCTGGGCGTGGTCGCACATGCCTGTAATTCCAGCTACCTGGAAGGCTGAGGCGGAAGGATCGCCGGAGCCCAGCAGGTCGAGGCCTGCGGTGGCCGGGAGCGGCCACTGCACTCCAGTCTGGGCGACAGAGTGAGACTCCAACTCAAAAAA
>NW_007176702.1:0-909 GCF_000164805.1 Carlito syrichta
TAGGCTCTTAATTTGTGATCCTTCCATTTCTTCATGTGCATTTGTAGGAATATAAATTCCCCTCTTACTATAGGTTTCATGGCATCCCAGATATTTTGGTAAGATGTTTCTTCATTTTAGTTTGTTTCCAGGTATCCTTTGATCTCTGTTTGATTACATCATTGACCCAGTATTTGTTTAGCATCATGCTGTTTAGTGTCCATGTCTTTGTGGGTTTTGGTGGGACCTTGTTGGTGTCAATATTTATTTTTATTCCACTGTGGTCTGAGAAGGTGCATGGTAAAACTTCGGTCTTTTAAAATTTGCTTATGCTTATTTTATGGCCAAGTATGTGGTTGATCTTACAATACATTCCATGCAGTGATGAGTAGAATGTATATCCTGTGGTCTTTGGATGGAATGTTCTGTAGGTATCAATTAAGTCCACTTGATCTAGAGTTACATTGAGGTTCTGTATCTCATTGCTGATTTTTTGTCCTGATGATCTGTCTAGGGTTGTGAGTGGGGTATTAAAGTCCCCAGTTATGATGGTGTTAGAGTCAATATCTTTCTTTTGTTTTCCTAGACGTTGCTTTATGATAGTTGGCACACCTATGCTTCCATAAAATGAAAGGTTTTATGGATTAATTTAGCAAAATATCTTCAGTAAAAACCACAAAATATTTCTGGAAAAAATTTTAAAAGGCATAAATTAATGGAAAGATATAAATAATGTAAATCAAAGACTCATAAATGTTAAGGTGATAGTCCTTTCTAAAATTGAATATAGATTCAATGAATACTAATTAAAATCACTTTTTTATATATAAATTCACAAACGTGTTAAGCTCTTATGTGTAAATGCAATGGATTTAAAATAACTCAAATAATTTTGACAAACAGCAACAAAATCAGAAGGTTTACACTATA
>NW_007176703.1:0-400 GCF_000164805.1 Carlito syrichta
TAGGGAGGTTGTTTCCTTCATTTTTGGTTTACAAGACCAAGGTAATAGTTATACTACGAGAACTTATCATTTGAGTATTTTATTTTCAATTAGGTTAATTACGGGTATAAGGATTAGAGTGGTCAGGAAGTATAGGATGGAGGATGCTTGGTCAATAATGATGAATGGATGTTCAACAGGTTGGCCTCCGATTCAAGTTAGTGTTAGTAGGTCAGCTACTAGTATTCAGAATAGGCATTGGCTGAGAGGACGAAAGGTTATGCTTCGTTGTTTGGATATGTGTAATATTGGGATAATGGCTAGAATTAGGATGGATATTACTAGGGCTAGGACTCCTCCCAGTTTGTTGGGAATGGATCGTAAAATAGCGTATGCAAATAAGAAGTATCATTCTGGTTTG
>NW_007176704.1:0-370 GCF_000164805.1 Carlito syrichta
GAGATCTGAGTAAATGCAAAGAATTGCGACACACAAAAAGGTTAAGAAAGAAAAGTTTATCTAAAAGTAAATTAGAGAAGGAAGAGAGAAGATTCACCTCCCTAAGCTGGGGGAGGGGGCCAAAGCCAGGAAGCATGGCGACAGCCATAGCTCAAAGAGCACATGGCCACACCAGACTCGAGCAAGGCAATGGCCGCTGGTTTCTTGTGGTTGAGTCCTTTTAACCATTCCCCTAGATGGGCAAGGATCATTAAGGTGATTGTGTGGTGGTCTGCTTCCAGGTCATCACAAAGGGACAGAAAGGCACAGTTACTGATGATGTCAGGTGATGGACAGCAGGCAGATGGGTGGGTTAGTCACATGATTGCTG
>NW_007176705.1:0-1499 GCF_000164805.1 Carlito syrichta
TTTATCCAGTCCTCTTTTGATGGGCAGCACAGTTGGTTCCATGTTTTTGCTATTGTGAAAAATGCTGCAATAAACAGGCGTGTGCAGGTATCTTTTTCATGGAGTGATCTGTGTCTCTCTTTTAAAAAAAAGTCTGGACAGAAACAAAGACTATGGGTTTTTTGCTTGCTTGTTTGTTTGTTTTAATTGAGATGTGGTCTCACTATGTGCTCGTGCTGGTCTTGAACTCCTTGCCTCAAGTATTTCTCCTACCTTGGCTTCCCAAAGTGCTGGAATTACAGGTGTGAGCCACTACACCTGGCCTGACTACAGGGTTTTTAAAAAGCCTACATAAAGAGAATTCCAACCTACACTTGAACTTAAGTTATTAATATGTGTTAGAACTGATAAGACTGTACAGATTTATTCTATAAATGATTTTTTTCTCTAACTTTCATATAAGTGCCATATTTTTGCATTTTTGTATGCGCTACTGATTCCAGCAAGGCACTGAGCATAAACTTTGAAGTTCCACAAATATTTGATCTTTATCTGTATGAAATTTTGTATATATAAAGCACAAAGATCTCTGCTGAATATTATGGTAAAACAGCAATATCTGTTTGGCGTTAGCTGAGCGGATTGTGTCACCCATCAATTTGATAAAGACTGGTTACTTAAGACAGCAGATAAGTGAATCATGGTGAGTAAAACCATCCATTTGCCACATAAAATAGATGCATTGGTCTCCCTGCAATATGCAATCTCCTTTAGCTGTCAAGTGATTAAATTGCCAAGCTTAAGTTCTAATTGTTTAAATTTGTTGGTGCTGGGAACTGATAATAAAGTGATCCTGCTCTCAGGAACACCTCTCTGGGCTGAGCAGTTGTGCAGCAGCATAAAAGCAGAAACTTTTCTAGATTTAAAAAATATACAAGGCAACCCATATATTTTCCTCTATAATAAATCTTTACAGAACATTTTCCTTCTATGCAAAGTACAGTCATTTTATTTTGTTGCTCTTACTCCTACGGTCTCAGGCACAGATGTACTAAGAGAGCCGAAGGTCAGAAAAACAGCAAGCACTCCAACATACTGACATTCAATCTTTCTTGACTCAAGAAATGTAGCAAAACATGCTATTGCCTTTCCCAATATATCAGACAAATGTCAAAAATGTACATGTCTGTGGCAGAGGTCACTGATGTATCTATGTCTGTATTTTCAGAATTAAAATAGCTTGTGGAAGAAAAAAAAATTTGGTAGAGGACATTTCAAGCTATGAACTCAGACAATACTTAGTTGAAATCATGGGCCCTATCATTAGGAGAATGATACTTTTAGGTCTGGAGAAGAGGAAAATTCTTCTTTCAGTTATTCTGGCACAGCTGGGCACAAAGAAAGTTGAAAATTGAATGTTCATTTCAAGCTATTAAAGAAAATGTGCTGGAGTTCAGCATTGAGAGTCTGAGACTTCTGGGAAAGATGGCTGCCTTGAGGACCTTTGTCTAGCTTTTCTT
>NW_007176706.1:0-1389 GCF_000164805.1 Carlito syrichta
TTCCTGTAAAGGACATGATTTTGTTCTTGCTGCTCAGTAAGATCTTAAATATCTTAAAATGCACTCCCAACAAATATTTATTTGAAGAAAAATATAAATATTTTTGAGTCAAGAAACCCTGGATTTCTCAATCCCGGTCACCATTATGGAATGGTGCCTCAGTGGAATGTTTTTTATTCATAATTATTTCTCATCTTTTAAATGTAGACTGTAAATACTATCATGACAGGAAAGTTTTTTCTAAAATAATGGAGGCTTGATACCTTTTTTGTTTTCATCATCTCTATAGCAATCTGATCTCCAATCAAATCTTGAGTTCTGATCTTCTCTTTAGTGCTGTGAAGAAGGTTGATGATCTTCTATCTTAAAGAACTGCAAATAGCAGGGCCTGGATATTGAGACTAAGTTTTATAGAGGACTTTTATTAGGCAAGGTTCTACAAAGGGAAGCAGAACCAATAGGATATGCATATATATATGAGCTTTTTTAAAAAGCTCATATATATATGCATATCCTATTGGTTCTGCTTCCCTTTAAAAAGCTCATATATATATGCATATCCTATTGGTTCTGCTTCCCTTTGTAGAACATCTATATATATACATCTATATACATGTATATATACCAATATATATATAAAAGATTTATTATAAAGAATAGGCTCATGTGATTATGGAGGCTGGCAAATCAAAAATCTGCAGAGTAGGCTGACAGACTAAGAGACCCAGGAGCTGATACTGTAGTTAAAGCCGGAGGTCATTTGCTACAGAATATGCTTCTTGCTTAGGGAAAATATGTCTTATTTTCTATTCATGCCTTCGAGTGATTGAATGAGATCCACATACATTGTAGAGGACAATTCATGTTTCTGAGAGTTCACCAATTTAAAAGTAAATCTTATGTAAAACACTCTGACAGCAATATCAAGAAAAACATTTGACCAAATATCTAGATGTTGTGTCCTAGCTATGTTGACATGTACAATTAACTATCACAGTTCTTTTTTTGTTTTTTTAATTTCAAAGATGTGGGGTACAATTCAAGATCAGGTGTACAAGTGGTCATCATACCGGCAATGTTTGGGCTTCTCTTTGGTCCCCACTTTGTCTGGTTTGAGATCAGGTATCCTCATTGATGTTGTGCCCCCATCCCTCCACCCCCTGGCAGCATCCTGCTACTACCAATACCTTTCTTATAGTATTATGGTAAATGTTCAGGGTCAGCTTATGAGTGAGAACGTAGTACTCTGTTCTTTGTTTCCATGATTGATCATTGAGTATGATAGACTCAAAATCCATCCAAGTAACTATCATAGTTTTTGTCTCCTAAATGCATTGTATTTCATCCTGTGCTCACAGCGAACCACTTCAAGAGTATTAGAAGAGACCA
>NW_007176707.1:0-826 GCF_000164805.1 Carlito syrichta
TAATAGCTCCCTCCATGGTATCCTCAGAAAAGTCCAAGATAACATTGTATACATAAAACAAGAATTGGATGCAACAAAGTAAGAACAGTCAGAAAACAAAAAGAGCTTTAGATTTAATATCTGGCTGTCTAGGTTAAAAGTCCATTAAAGGAATGATTAATATCTGGTTGTCTAAGTTAAAAGTCCATTAAGGGAATGAAAGGCGAGATTCCTTGGAACTCTTATGGAAAGAAGAATAGAAAGGCAAAGATAGGAACATCTGAGAGGAAAACCGAGAAAGAGGGCACATGAAGGCAGGTGATGGAGCATTTGATTCTTGGAAGTTCTGGAAGCTGAAACAGAAAACGAATGGGAGGAAATTATACAAGAAAATTACCTAGATCAGAAAGAAAAGAAAACCCTCATATTCAGACAGTCCATGGCCAGGTGTGGGGGCTCAGATGGGAGGCCAAAGTGGGAGGATCACTTGAGACCAGATGGGAGGCCAAAGTGGGAGGATCACTTGAGACCGGGAGTTGGAGACCAGCCGGGGAACATTGCTACCAAAATAATTCTTTTTAATTAACCGGACATGGTGGCACACACCTGTAGTCCCATCTACTTGGAAGACTGAGATAACTGGATCACTTAAGCCTAGGAGGTCAAGGCTGCGGTATGCTGTGACCGCACCGCTGCACCCCAGCCTGGGCGACAGAGCAAGACCCTGTCTCACAACAAAAACAAAATGAGACGGACGAAAACAGGCCTCACTGTACCCAGCACTTTATTTATTTTTGAGTCGGAGTTTCACTCTGCTGCCCAGGCTAGGATACAGTGGCATGCTCAC
>NW_007176708.1:0-1483 GCF_000164805.1 Carlito syrichta
GCCTCCTCCATTTCCTCCGCAAATATCTTGGGAACCTGTGTCTGGTTTTGCCTGGGTTATTAGACAAGTTGCTCAACTTCCCACTTGCTCCTAGGCTGGGTTGAAATCCCAAACTCAACCGGATCAACCGGCATGCGCGTACTGCGGTGAACGCGGATAATGAGCATTGAATAAACAGCGGTGGCAATGAAGTTGGTCGAATTGAACGGAACGGAACTGAAAAATTAAAGACTCGTGTCGTTCAGCACATTGGAGCATTCTGTCCCAAATGGACAATCCAATCGCTTGCCCTAGGCGACACGTGCTCCCTCCACACAGAGCGTAGGTGTATGAACAACCACGTGATTTACCAGTCGTGGCTTCAAGCCCTGAAAGCAGGTTATTTTTGTTGCATAATGTCATTGTGAGTTTCCTGTCTTTGTAACTCAAAAGATATGGGCCTTCACAAGCCAAGGAGGCAGAAATGAATTATTCAACAATTGTGTTGGGAAAATTGGCTCACTCTTGGGGGGATATATATATATATATATTATATATATATATATATATAATATATTATATATATATATATATATTCTATTATATAATAGAATATATATATATATCCTCAAGTTAGATTTTCACCTCGGACCGCACAACAAAGTAAATTTCAACTGATAATGAAAAGTGAAATGTATAAAGTAAAATCAGAAAAAATGGAAAGAACAGTCTCTGTGGACAGGGAGATGGAAAATGACGGGTAGGGTGCGAGGGAATGTATACTTTTGCTTTATGCTTCTCTGTTGTCTTTTTCGAAAACAATAAGCAGCAATGTCAGGCATATTTTTCAAAATGAAGATAAGCTATAAGTGACTGTGTTATTGATCTCAGGGTGATGAAAGACTTTTGTGAGCAATGGAAAAAGAGCCCGAAGAAGATCAATGAATTTGGCACAATTTCTGTATACCAATAAAAGCACCAAAATATAAAAGAGGAATGAAAAACTGGAAAACATTTGAAACAAATATTATAATGTGTTACTATCTTCAATGCACAAAGAACAATTGCAGCCTAATAAGCAAAGCATGTACTGTGTGTTAGAAAAGAGGATAAAATAGATGCTGGCTGGAACACAATTTTAAAAGCCTGTTAAGGTAGTAAATGAATTTAAAACAATTGTTCCAGAATATTCATCGCAGTTTTATTTGTAATATTTAAAAATTAGGACCAATTTAAATGCGTAATAAAAGAGTACTAAGTGGGCTATTGCGTGATGAACATGTGTAATGATGTAGAGATTTTCTCATCATATGAATGCAAAGAGGGCTTCAGAACAAAATATAGCATATTCAACTTTGTCAAACACATATGTGTGTTTGGATGTGCACACACATACAAAAATGTTTAGAAGGAAATGTACCATAAATACGAGCAGTACCTATCTCTTGGTAGTGAGACCGTCATTCTGTTTTCCAATGTTGTCCTGTTTTTCTACAAAGAACAC
>NW_007176709.1:0-870 GCF_000164805.1 Carlito syrichta
CTGACAAGGATACGGTTGTTATTGTTACAGATGAAAAAGGCGCAGAGCTTGGGGAAGTGAAGTTACTTGCGCGAGACCACAGAATGACTGGAGCTGGATTCAAACCTAGTCATTGAGATTCCAGAACTCATTTTTCCTCTTGTATTTTATTTAGGAAAAAACATCAAGCAAGTCATCGGGGAATTAGACATCCCATGAGTGCATTAAAGTTTGCTACAGCCAAGGCAAGGACTTGAAACTTCTTTGAACATTGATCCAAGCCCAAACAATATGTGCCACCCTTTGTACACTGGAACTTGGAGATTCTAAACAGCCATTTGCCCAAGAACTGAAGCAGGTTGTATATTACTTTTGAAAATTGGTTTTGGCTTTGCCTGCTATACTCCTTTTGTGTAAGATGAAGTTCACATTTTTGACTACATTAGTGTTGCACTTTCAGAAGTCTCTGCATATCTGACTTTTGCTAGCTAAGCTCCTTCACTTTAGGGCCGAGGTTTAATTTTAAATCACATCATTACTGATTCTATAGAGCGATTTTTACCTGTTCACTTCAAATTAAAAAAGGTAAAGCGGCACAAACAGATCCTCGAGCTCAGTTTCTTGGAGGATACTTTGTTGAACTTCATCACAAATTCTCTCCTTTCCTTATGCAAGACATTTACATGAAAACCTTGAGGGAATTCTAATGATCTTGTTGTTTTATTTTTAAGCTGAAATTTTGAGGCGCAAAATAAATATTTTAAAACTTCCCAGCTGTCAGTAACAGCCACGTGCTTCCCAGGGAACCCTGAACAAATAGTGTGGTTTGGCTTCATAATTACTTTAACAAAACATCCTAATTAAAAGGGCAATCCTTACGGAGTTGGGGTA
>NW_007176710.1:0-1045 GCF_000164805.1 Carlito syrichta
GTGGTCCGAGAAGGTGTTGGTAGAATTTCGGTCCTTTAAATTGCTTATGCTTGATTTATGGCCGAGTATGTGGTCGATCTTAGAATATGTCCCATGTGGTGATGAGTAGAATGTGTATTCTATGGTCTTTGGATGGAGTGTTCTGTAGGTATCAATTAAGTCCATTTGGTCCAAAGTCACATTGAGGTTCCGGATCTCCTTGCTGATTTTTTGTCCTGATGATCTGTCTAGTGTTGTGAGTGGGGTATTAAAGTCCCCAGTTATGATAGTGTTAGAGGCAATATCTTTCTTTAGTTTTCCAAGAAGTTGCTTTATGAAAGTTGGTGCACCTATGTTGGGCGCATATATGTTTAGGATAGATATTTCTTGTTGATGGATTGAGCCTTTTATCATTATGTAGTGGCCTTCTGTATCTTTTTTGATTTTTAATAGCTTGAAGGGTATTTTGTCTGAAATTAAGATCGCTACTCCTCCTTTCTTTTGTATTCCGTTCACCTGAAAGTTTGTTTCCCATCCTCTTACTTTGAGTCTGTGGGTGTCCTTTCTAGTGAGGTGAGTCTCTTGAAGGCAATAGATTGTTGCCTGATGATATTTTATCCATTTCGCCATTCTATGTCTTTTCAGTGGTGCATTTAGTCCATTCACATTTAGGCTAATAATTGAAATGCAAGAGTTGATCCCTGTCATTAGGTTCTTACAGAGTTGTTCCTGTTTGTTTATTATCTTTCTTTGGGTTTTGGAGTTGGTTCATGTGTGTTTTTAATCTTTTGCCTGTACTCTTGTGAAGAATGCTGTTGTTCTTTTTTTTTTCTTCTGTGTTCAGTACTTTCTTAAGTGTTTCTTGTAGAGGTGGTCTGGTGGCAGCGTAGGTTCTTAGGGATTGGATATCTGGAAAAGATTTCAATTCTCCCTCACTAATGAAGCTTAGTTTGGCTGGGTAGGTTATTCTTGGTTGAAATTGTTTCTCTTTTAGAACTTTGAAGATAGGGCTCCAGGTTCTCCTGGCCTGAAGGGTTTCTGTGGATAAATCTGCTGCTATTCTAAT
>NW_007176711.1:0-708 GCF_000164805.1 Carlito syrichta
TACTACTCCTCCTTTCTTTTGTATTCCATTCGCCTGAACGTTTGTTTCCCATCCTCCTACTTGAGTCTGTGGGTGTCCTCTCTAGTGAGGTGAGCCTCTTGAAGGCAATAGATTGTTGCTTGATGATATTTTATCCATTTTGCCATTCTATGTCTTTTTCAGTCGGTGCATTTAGTCCATTTACATTTAGGCTAATAACTGAAATGCAAGAGTTGATCCCTGTCATAAGGTTCTTACAGAGTTGTTCCTGTTTGTTTGTTGTCTTTCTTTGGGTTTTGGAGTTGGTTCATGTGTGTTTTTAATCTTTTGCCTGTACTCTTGTGAAGAATGCTGTTGTTCTTTTTTCTTTTTCTTCTGTGTTCAGTACTTTCTTAAGTGTTTCTTGTAGTGGTGGTCTGGTGGCAGCGTAGGTTCTTAGGGATTGGATATCTGGAAAAGATTTCAATTCTCCCTCACTAATGAAGCTTAGTTTGGCTGGGTAGGTTATTCTTGGTTGAAATTGTTTCTCTTTTAGAACTTTGAAGATAGGGCTCCAGGCTCTCCTAGCCTGCAGGGTTTCTGTGGATAAATCTGCTGCTATTCTAATTGGTTTTCCCTGGTAGGTAGTCTGGCCTTTTTCTCTTGCTGCCTTTAGGATTTTTTCTTTATAGCTAGTTTGTTTAGGCGAATTGTTATGTGTCTGGGAGTTGGTCTTCTCATTTGTTGTCC
>NW_007176712.1:0-2218 GCF_000164805.1 Carlito syrichta
AATTATATATCTCAAGCTGAAGTTCCTGCTGACAGGGAGAATGAAAGCACATTTTGGTTATTATGTTTTTTCCTTCCCTTCCTCATGGACTCCAAATGCCTATATGCTAATATAAGCCCCAATGACAGGAAGTCCAAATGGAAATGTTATTAGAAAGCTATGGATATGTAGTTAATGAAATATGTATGATTACAATATTGCAGGACATGTGTAATATTGATGGGAACTCAACTGGTCTCAATATTTAATAAAGGTTTAATTTAAAATATGGATATTTGGAGGAGTGGGTTGTTTTATTCTTTTTGCGAATGCAGCATATGTTAATTTCTCACTGAGAATTTTTCTGATGGATTCAATTTCCTTCTATAATTTCTCATTTTGAATTTCTCCTTTTTGGAAGCATACTTCTGTATGCTGATCTGGACTCCTGAATTCAGTATTCCTGAATATTCTAGGGTGAGAGAAAGACTAATAATATATTTTGAGGCACTCTGGAGCAGCTAAATGAGCCCGTAATGATTCCCTATGGTCTATTTTAATTGGCATGTGAACCTACTCTCTGAAAATTTGGGCCAATGACTTAGCATAAGAAACTGTTGTTAAAGGAGTCTAAGTGTCTAGTTTAGGCATTGGTTGAAATGGTGGATTTTGGAAAGTGGAGTTAGGTAGACTGAAATTGCCTGTGTAGTTACTGGAGAATGTACTTGCAGATTGATTGAGCTCTGGCCTTTTATGAATGCCAAGAAAATCACAGGCTATTATAGATAATTAATATTGAGCAGTGAAGGGTCATAGATAGACATCTGGAAACTGTAATCTATCAAAAATACCATCTCCTTGGATTTGTAAGATTATTTTATTGTCATATTTTATTTTAACTATTTGTCCTGAGAATTTATAAAATTTTTAAAAAGATGGTAATATATTATTTTGTATCTTTTTGCCAAGTGTTTTTACTCATATGCTCTTTTTTCTCACTAAATACCTTGTGAAGAGAGATCTGTGTATACATTTTAGAGTTGAGAAAACTGAGTCACAGAAAGATGAAGTAACTTGCCCAAGGTCACCCATACAGCTAGGAAATGGCAGAGCTGGAATTCTAAGTTAGGTCTGTCTGTATGAAACAGGAAATGAAAAATGGTTAGAACCTCAGGTGTGCAATATAAAATGATATAAAGCAAGAGAAATAGAAAAAAACAATTTAAGAATTGGTTAAAATTTATTTTTAAGATTTATTTACCCTTTATGGCCTATTTTCTTGGGAGACTGAGCCTTGGACCAGAGTAGAGAATGTGGATGACTTAATAAGAGCCATCTCTATGCTGGAGAATGAACTAAAAATAAATGTCTTACTAACACTCAGTCATGGGAATCATATCCAATTACGGGGCACAGCACTTTTGATGTATGAACCAGACTAAGTACCTTAAACTGGTGCTTGAATAATTATTTTGTTGCCCATTCATTTGTTTAAGGTGAAAAGGAGGGTGCCAAAAAATGTATACACATTTTTAAGAAGGGGAAAAAAACTGTATTAAAATTGTAATACTCAATATATACCAATAAAAAAGATGAATACAAGTGTGATGCTTGACTTCTGCAGTTACAAGAGGTGCTCGGAGTGGTAACCATCAGCGTCCAGACACTTCTGATTATGGCAAACTACTGCAGGACTTGTTGCTGTCCGAGGCCTGGCAGATTTTCCCTTGTGAACATCACACACAGTACCATGCGTTTCAAACTTATCTTGAGTGCATGCAATTGTTAGGCATGTTCTTTTGCATACTCACGCCTCCATTGCCATTGTACTTCCACAATGTCCCTGAATTTCAAATACTTTTTTTTGTCTTTTTATTTGTTTGTTTATTATAATGATTTGGGGTACGATTCAGGGTTAGGTGAACAAACATTGATTATGCAGGTACCCTTGTTGATGAGGTTCTTTGCTTCTGTGATAGATCACTGAGTATGATCAACTCCAAATCCATCCACGTTGCTGCAAAGTCCATATATTTGTCCTTCTTGATGGCTGCATAATATTCCATTGTGTATATGTACCAGATTTTCTTTATCCAGTACAGCTTCGATGGGCAACATGAAATGGTCTTGCGCTCCTTGAATGACAACTGTGCTTCTGTCATTTTCTTTGACCTTCCTGCCTGTCTCATGGTGCCACTAGTATTCATTTGATTAATGCCATCTTTTGAGTGAACATCAT
>NW_007176713.1:0-3947 GCF_000164805.1 Carlito syrichta
AAAAAAAAAAAACCACAAAGCAAGCACAACAGAGACACACAATAGATTGTGAAATGTAAAATAATTCAAATTAAAACATATTGCATTAAGCATGCTGCATTAAACATACTGTACTAAAACAAACTTTTATTATAGGATCAATCTCTGTAACATATAAACCCATGTAGGATCTATATTTCTTGCTCCATAACAGTTCAGGTAGGTGTTCCTAGCTGACAGGCAGTGCTCCTGAACGCTAGACTTTTTCCATCTTGGCTCAGCCAACATCTAGGGAAATGTCATTGCCAACATCATGTCAGTTTATCTGTCATATGCTGAGAGCTAAGTGGTAGAAAGAGAGAGACATAGTGGAAACACACCTGCTGAGATCCTTACCTTGTAGCACCATCTTTCCACTTTCATTCCATGAAGAAGAATTTAGTCAAACACTGCACTGACTGCAAGGAGAGCTAGAAAATATAGTCTTGCTGAGTGTCCAGGAGGAAGAGGAGAATGAACTTTGTTGCCCCCAAATATAGAAATAAAAGACTGTATACAATATTTATCACACACCCCAAACTCCATGTTAATGAAACCATCCTAACAAATGTAATTGACGGAAGGTGGGAACAACAGACACTGGACACTGATAAAGGAGGGAGGGAAAGAGGGAGGAGAAATATGGGGCACACAACCATACACGGAGTACCAGGTCCACTGTCAGGAGGAGAGAGAGCTTGCTAGAAGTCCAAACATCACCTGCATACAATTTACTTAAGCAGTAAATCCTCACATGTACCCTACAACTCTAAAATAAAATGTTTTTTAATGTAAATGTTAGGAAAATATTTTAACACATTAAATGGAAGATGACTAATTATGATACAAAATAACTAGTGTCAAGATAATTATAATCAATCATTTTACTGATTCATCTAAAATGCATGAGTTTAAGAACACAAGTAGCAATAAATTTCAGAATACTAATTTTATGACCTCAAGGCACCATTGCCAATTGTGACATCAATGTGATTTTTAAAAATTCAGAAAGTCAATGGAAAATACAGAGGAAAACATGATTTTTTAAAAGTTGACTACAAGTTCCTTTGTTTAAAATATGAGATTAAGTGTAAACTCCTCATATTCCAGTTATTTTTCTTTAAAGAGATATAGTACTAACCAGATTTTCCCCTAACTACTCTTGGGATTTCTGAGATAATCAAACTTCAAATAAGATACGTAGAGAAAAATACTTTGAAATGTTGTTGGGCTATATATACGCATATAAGGCATTTTTAGAACGCTAAAACTAGAATGAATAATTCTTAGGTCAGGCGGGATGGCTCATGCCTGTAATCCCATCATTTCAGGAGGCCAAGACAAGAGGGATTGTTTGAACCCAGGAGATCAAGTGAGCTCCTAGCAACATAGTGAGACCTCACCTCTACAAAATTCAAAATATTAGCCAGGCATGGTGGCACGTGCCTGCAGGCCCAGCTACTTGGAAGGCTGAGACAGAAGGATTTCCTGAGTCCAGGAGGTCAAGGCTGTGATGAGCAGTAATTATGCCACTGCACTCCAACCTGGGTGAAAGAGCGAGCCTCCAACTCAAAAAAAAAAATTATTCAACATAAAGAAATAGATGTATATTCACAAAAAAAATCCCACAAATAAACAACCAACAGCAACAAAAACGGAATCATGACTTCTTAAACAAGACAAAGCAAAAATACATTGGCTGAACCTAATGAAACTGAAATTTGTAAGCTGTTTGACCAACAATGAAAAATAGCAGGGGCTTTTGTTCTTTATTTGTTTGTTCGTTTGTTTTTGAGTTGGAGTCTCACTTCATCGCCCAGGCTGGAGTGCAGTGGCACATTCATGGCCAACCTAGCGTCGACCTGTTGGGCTCCGGCAATCTTTTCACCTTAGCCTTCCAAGTAGCCAGGCCCGCTACCACGCAGGGTTAATTTTATTTATTATAGAGACGGTCCGCCAAGTTGCTTTTCACCTTAGCCTTCCAAGTAGCCAGGCCCACTACCACGCAGGGTTAATTTTATTTATTGTAGAGACAGTCCACCAAGTTGCCCAGGCTGGTCTCAAATGCATAGGGCCTCAGGCAATCCACTCGCCTCAGCCTCCCAAGGTGCTGGGATTGCAGGCTGAGCCACCCAGCCCAGTCTTTCCTTGGGGGGGGGAGGTTTGAAGCTTTTTTTAAAAATTATTATTATTGTGACATGGTCTTGTTCTGTTGCTGAGGTTGGATGAAATGTTGCAGTCATGGTTCACTGCAGCCTTGAACTCTTTTTTTTCTTTTAATTTGTATTTAAGATTATGGGGTACAATTCAGGGCTAGGTATACAAATATTCACTGTGCGGGTACACTTATGGATGAAGTATGCCCCCCTCCTTCCCCAGGCAGATATCGACTACTGCCAATCCCACCTAACCTTGAACTCTAGAGTGCTCAAGTAATCCTCCCACTTAAGTCTACCAAGCTAAGACCATAGATGCATGCCACCATGCTCAGCTAATATATTTATATATTTTAAAGATGATGTCCTGCTATGTTGCCCGGGTTTGTCTTGAACCCTTGGGCTCAAGCAATTCTCCTTCCTCTGCCTCCCAAAGCACTGAGATAACAATCATGAGCCACCATATCGAGGCTCAAAATAGCAGCTTTAAGAAAACTCAGTGATCTCCAAGATAACATAAAAAAAGCAATTCAGAAATTTATTTTTAAAAATTAACAGAAAAATTGATATAATTTTTAAAACCAAATAGAAATCTTGGAACAAAGAAATACATTTGTTTAAATAAAGAACTGCTTAGAGGATCTCAACAGCAGAATTAACTAAGCAGAGAAAAGAATCAATGAGCTCAAAGACCAGCTATTTGAAAATACACAAAGGAGAAAAAAAGAAAAAGTGATAAAAAAGAAAAAAGACCACTCACAAGATATAGAAAATTACCTAAAAAGACCACTTGCTGATATCCAAGAGAAATCTGAGGAAAGGCAAGGGATAAAAATCTTATTCAAAAAATAATAACAGAAAGCTTTCCAAAACTTGAAAAAGAGACGAATATCTAGGTTCAGTAAGGTCCTAGAACACTAAACAGACTCAACCCAAATAAGACTACTCTGCAGTATACAATAATCAAACTCTCAAAGAAAAAGTAAAAGATCCTAAAAGCAGATACTTAAGAAAAAAATAACATATAAAGGAGCTTTGATTCATCTGGCCAGATTTCTCAACAGAAACCATATAGACCAGGAAGGAATGCTTTAAAGTGCTGAAAGAAAAAACTGCCAAATGAGAATATTGTATTCAAAAATTTAAATATGAAGGAGAAATAAAGTATTTACTATATTTTTTAAAAGCTGAGAGAATTACCACCATTAGACCCATTTTACAAGAAATGTTAAAGAGGGTTCTTCAATATAAAAGAAAAAATACTAACATGCAAAAGAAAACTTTTCAAAGCATAAAACCCACTGGTAAGAATAAGTACATGTATGATACACATGTATGATGTATGATTGTTTCAATAAATAGCAAAAAAATTGAAAAAAAATCCAACATTCCTTCATGACTAAAATTCTCATCAAAATTATTATAAAAGGAACATATCTCAAAACAATAATGGCCTTATAGGACAAACCCATGGCTAATATCATACTGAATGGGGAAAAAAAACAAAGACTTTTCCTCTAAGATCTGGAACAAGACAAGGATGCTGTTTTCACCATTATTCAACATCATTCTGAAAGTCTGGGCCAGAGCATTCGGGCAAGAGAAAGAAATAAAGGACATCCACATTGAAAAGGAAAAAGTAATATTAGCCTTGGTCATAAATGACGTGATGTTATACCTAGGGAAACCTAAAGACTTCACCAAAAAAACTGTTAGAACTGATAAATATAATAAAGTAACTGCATACAAAATCAGCTCAAGTAAATCAGTAAT
>NW_007176714.1:0-1036 GCF_000164805.1 Carlito syrichta
AAAAAAAAAAAAAATGCATTACAATTTGTAGCTATGTATATTGAAGGATAAAGTAAATATATAAAGATTTTAGGAACTGTCTTATTTAGGGTTCTCCCAAAAGCAGGCCCTTAACAAAGATTCATATGAGTAGTTAAGCAGGTAACAGTAGTAAGAAAATGGAGCAATAGTACAGGGGCAGGAAGGCATTCTATAAGGGCTATGCTATCAAACCAACCACCACAATGAGACAATCAAAAAGTCTACAAAGAAACTGAGAAAACATGCACCTCAGAATTGTCCAGGTCTAGGAGAGAGAGCGCTCAGGTTTTCACATACCTTCTTAGAAGGATTGTTCCCTGGGGTCTGCCCTATGGGGACTGTTGGTTCACTGGCATTTATTATATAGGGACTGTTGGTTCACTGGCATTTATTATATAGGGACTGTTGATTCAGCCTTAGTCACAGATGCAGATATTAGGAAAAGAGCTGAATTCCCCAGAGATATGGATGGGGAACTGACTGTATCTACTATTTCTTCAAAGTAGTAACCAGTCACAATTTTTATTTAAAAAGAAAACAAAATACAACAGGATTGGTATTGGTGCAAGCAGCAGTTTCTACTAGTTGTTGCAGTTGGTCCCAAGGGCACAAGTGATGTCTATCCTCTCCCTCCTCTAACACACATTCTACATTCTCTACACTCTGGAGATCCCATCTACTCATCCAGGTCCGTTGTTCAACAGGATAACCAAGACCTTCATACCTAAGAGGTTTGCAACTCTGGGTACCTTGGTCTTGTCAGAATGTTGTCCATGCAATTTCCATTTATGATAATCACTGGACTTGAAGGCATTAAGAGATACCCAGTGAATCTCCTGAATTTCAGACATACTTCTTCCTGTCCCTGTCACATAAAACAATCTTGCCTCATCATGATAATCAAAGTCCTTTCAATATACTAGCCCTTCTTTACCTTCTAGTCTGTTAGTGTAGAGAATCCAAAATGACCAGGCCACTGCTATAATCTTAAATTTATAGATAATATTACTTCATC
>NW_007176715.1:0-1092 GCF_000164805.1 Carlito syrichta
GGCTCTTGCAGAGAGGACAATGGGATTACCTGAATGAGAGGACAAACATTCCCCCGGCAGAGAACACTGGGCTGTTATATGAACAGGTGGGATCAGGTGGGTGCCCAAACTCACCCCATGGATTTACATTTGCTGTCACGTGGAGGGTTCTAAACCCAAACTGGAATCTTCTTTTTTCCAGCTGCACCTTCTGATGCTTCTCAGTATGGTTCAAATGCCCACATTCCCCTGCAATACATCTTGGGCAAGGCGGGACTGAGCTCCTTCTACCATTCTGAGGAATCCCTACCCTTGGCCTCCCCGGCCACTCTCTAGCCTGAGTGCTGGGGGGTAGCCCTTTGGTGGAGATCCCTGGCTCTCTGGGCCCCAAGACACTCAAGTCACAGGTGTTCACCCGGAGGCAGTCACACTCACGCTCCCTGGCTTCTAATCTCCTGCATGCCTGTTTTCCATCCCCAGCTCCCTGGCTTCTAATCTCCTGCATGCCTGTTTTCCATCCCCAGCTCCCTGGCTTCTAATCTCCTGCATGCCTGTTTTCCATCCCCAGCTCCCTGGCTTCTAATCTCCTGCATGCCTGTTTTCCATCCCCAGCTCTTCCAGCCTCGGCGGGTGCAACTCGCCCTATCCATGCGGCCTCAGGCCTGAGCCCTGATGTTTTTCTTAATCTCTCCTCACAGCATCTTATAAAGAGCAAGGTTAACCGATACAACTGAGGACTCAGTTTACTTGTCTTTCCAATATAAACTTATCTTGCAAGTTATTAGGACGTGAGCACGTATCTAAGACATCCAACATGGTGTCTGGCCCTCAGTAAATCTGATGAAAAAACATTCATTGCTTTCACACTGCTTTTGGGGGGCTGCCCAATCTCTGCGGGACTGGATGTCTGAGAAGGTACCACTGCTTGTCAAAGACTCACACTGTAGTGTGAAAGCCAGAAAGCACCTCCGGTAGGTTGGTTAGAGAGGGAGGAAGAAAGCAAGTTCCTACCTGAGATACCTTCTGGCGTGTTCATTTTTGTGGCCAACCATGAGATAGTAACATCCCACTGCAAACCAAGACACCTAAAAAGTTCAAAACTTGCCATTACTG
>NW_007176716.1:0-751 GCF_000164805.1 Carlito syrichta
ATCTGAGGTAATAATAAATTGGTTTAATGCTCTAAATGTTGAAACAGTTTGTTATGCAATGATAGATAACCAGAACATTCTCTGACTCAACGTCTTTACCCACAGGGTTAATAAAATACATACAAAAGGAAATTCAAGTTCAAGACAGGACATATCATACTTCAGACTGTTGGGGGTTACATCCTTGCTCTGTGCTCAAATTCTATAAAGCCTGCTGTCTTAAGTCCATTAGAATACAATCCATAAAATGCTTTAGCAGTCTACATTGCATGACAAAAGTGATCTTTATTATTCTTGTAACAGTGTAGTTTAGGTCTAGAATTGTGTTCAGAGGATCCAGGGCAGGAAACTTCTGGTTTCTGCAGTATTCACACCAATATTCATAAATGGCTGTGGATACAACTTAGAAGGAAGAGATCTTCCACAATATTTTTATTTATTTATTTATTTATTTATTTTATTTATTTTTTGAGCTGGAGTCTCACTCTGTCACCTAGACTGGAGTGCAGTGGCTACTCCCAGCCACCACAGCCTCGACTGCTGGGCTCTGACGATCCTTCCGCCTCAGCCTTCCAAGTAGCTGGAACTACAGGTGCGCACTACCACGCCCAGCTCATTTTTGATTTGTGTAGAGATGAGGTCTCGCCAAGTTGCCCAGGCGGGTCTTGAACCCGAGGGCTCAGCAATCCACTCACCTCAGCCTCCCAAAGGTGCGGGATTACAGGCTGAGCCACTGAGCCCGGCTTCCACA
>NW_007176717.1:0-905 GCF_000164805.1 Carlito syrichta
TGTTCTTTGTACTATTTTTATCTTCCATTCTTTTTTGTGCCTTTTATTTTTTTAATAGAAAATTTTACATAATTTCATTTTCTCTCCTTTCTTAGCATTCCAATTATACTTTTTTTATCCTTGCTTAATAGTTGCCCTCGAGTTTGCAATATATATTTATAACTAATTTAAATCTATTTTCAAATAATACTGTGCTGTTTCACAGGTAGTACCAGTACAAAATAATCCAGTTTCCTCCCTCCCATTCTTTGTATTATTGGTGTCATTCATTTCAGTTACACATAAGCATATGTACACACACACACACACACACACACACACACACACACACAAAGATAACCTAATTTGTTGCTGTTACTATTTTGAACAAACTTATTTGGTCAATTAAAGTTCAGGAAAGTAGTCTGGGCAAGGTGAAGTATAGCTATAATCCCAGCACTTTGGAGGCGGAGGCAGGAGGATTGCTTGAAGTTAGGAGTTAGAGATCAGCCTGAGAACATAGCAATACCTTGCTTCTATAAAAATTTTTAAAAACTAGCCAGGTGTGATAGTGCACTCCTATAGTACTAGCTGCTTCAGAGGTTGAGGCAGGAGGATCATTCGAGCCTGGAGGTTGAAGCTCCCATGAGCCATGATGATACTACTGCAGAAAGAGTTTAAGGAAAAGAAGCATTTTTCTTTTACCTCACTTATTTTTTATCTGATGCTCTTTTTTTCTTTATGTATTTCTGGAGTTTCTGACCTATATTGCTATCTTTCTCTTTAGAGAACTTTAAACATTTCTTGCAAGGCAGGTCTACTTGCAACAAATTCCCCCAATTTTTGTTTGAGAGAAATCTCTATTTCTCCATCAGTTATGGAGAATAATTACATAGGATGCAGAATTCTAAGTTGTTAGGTTTTTT
>NW_007176718.1:0-6626 GCF_000164805.1 Carlito syrichta
GGGTATGGGTATTGGAAAGGGAACAGGATATGGAACACTTCAGGTGCTGGAAAGGGTTCAGGAGTGTGGTAGGGGTACAGGTATTGAAAGGGAACGGTAATTCGAAGGTTTCAGGTGCTGGAATGGGTACAGGAGTTGGTTTGGTGTATGGTTATTGGAAAGGGTACATGAAATGGAAGGATTCAGGTGCTGGAAGGGGTTCAGAATTTGGACTGGGGTTCTGGTATTTGAATGGCTACAGGAGGGGGTTCAGGAGTTGGTTTTGTGAATGGGATTGGAAAGGGAACGGGAATTGGAAAGTTTCAGGTGCTGGAAGGGGTTCAGGATTTGTTTGGTGTACAGGTATTGGAAAGGGAATGGGAAGTGGAAGGTTTCAGGTGCTGGCAGGGTTTCAGAATTTGGTTTGAGGTATGGGTACTTAATTGAGTACAGTGTTTGGAAGGGTTCAGGACTGGAAGGGGTTCAGGAGTTGGTTTTCGGTACAGGAATTGGAATGGGTATAGAACTTGTAAGGGTTCAGATGCTGGAAAGGTTTCAGGTGTTGGTTTTGGGTCCAGGTATTTGAAAGGTACAGGTCTTGCAAGTTTTTATATGCTGGTATGGGCTCAGGTGTTTGATTGGTGTACAGGTATTGGAAAGGGATCTGGAATCGGAAGGTTTCAAGTGCTGGGAGGGGTTCCTAATTTTGGGGGAGTACTGGTTTTTGAAAGGGGACAGGTATTGGAAGTGTTCAGGTTCTAGAATGTGTTCATGAGTTGTTTGGGGGTACAGGTATTTTAAGGTGTACAGCTCTTGGTTGGGTTCAGGTGCTGAAAGGGTTTCAGGACCTTGTTTGTGGTTCAGGTATTTGAATGAGTACAGGACATGGAAGTTTTCATGTGGTGGAAGTCATTCACTATTTGGTTGGCGTACAGGTCCTTGGAAGGGATTTGGAAATGGAAAGGTTCAGTTGCTGGAACGGTTCAGGAGTTGTTTTGGGGTGCATATATATGAAAGGATACTGGGCTTGGTAAGGGTTCTGGACGGTCTTTGGGGCACATGTATATGAAAGGTTAGTGGCCTTGGACGAGTGCAGGGTTTATAATGTTAACTGGATTCAGGTTAGGGTACAGGTATATGAAAGTACTTGGAATATTTCAGGTGTTGAAAGGGATCCGGAGTTCTTTGGGGGTTCAGGTATGTGACAGGGTTCTGGCTTTGGAAGTGTTTACGTTTTCGAAAAGTTCAAGACTGAGTTTGCAGTACAGGTATATGAAAGGGCACAGGATTTGGAAGGGTTCGGCTATTGGAATGGCAACAGGTGGTAGTTGTCAGTACAGGTGTATGAAAGAGTATAGGACTTGGAGGCGTTCAAATGTTGGTAAGAGTTCAGGACTTTGTTTGGGGTATAGGTATATCGAAGAGTACAGGGCTTGGGTGGGTCAGATGTTGGATTGGGAACAGTGTTGTTTTGGGCTACAGGTATATGAAAGGGTACAGGTTTTGAAAGGGTGCAGGTTTTGGAATGGGCTTGGAATGTGTTTCGGGTACAGGTAATGAAAGGGTACAGATCTTGGACATGGTCAGGTGTTGTTAGGGTACAGGACTGGTTTGGGGTATCAGTATATGAAAGGGTACAGGGCTTGAAAATATTTAGGTTTTAGAATGGAAACAGGAGTTGGTTTGGGGTACAGAAATATGAAAGGGTACAAGGCTTGTTAGGGGTCAAGTTTTGGTAAGGTTTCAGAACTGGGTTTGAGGTACAGGTTTATGACAGTGTACAGGGTTTGGAAGGGTGCAGGTGTTGCAGTGAGAAGAGAAGTTGGTTTGAGGTACATGTATATGAAAGGTTACATGGCTTGGAAGTATTCAGGTATTGCTAAGGGTTCAGGACTGGGTTTGGCATACAGGTATATGAAAGGGCTTCAGGGCTTAGAAGTGTTCAGTGGTTGGTAAATGTACAGGACTGGGTTGGGTACAGGTATATGGAAGGGTACAGGGTTTGGAAGGGTGCAGGTTTTGGAACAGGAACAGGATTACGTTTGAGGTACAGGTATCTGAAAGGGTACAAGTCTTGGAAGGGTGTCAGTTTTGGAATGCAAACAGGAATGGCTTGGGATACATGTATATGAAAGGGTTCAGGGCCTTGAAGGGTTCTCCTGTTGAAATGGGTATGGTAGTGTGTTGAGTGTATGGCTGTATGATAGGGCATAGCTTTTGGAAGAGTTCAGGTGTTGGAATGGGTACAGGACTGGGTTTGGGGTACAGGTATATGAATGTGTACAGGGTTTGGAAGTGTGCAGGTGTTTGTTAGGTTTCAGGAGAGTGTTCGGGAATGGGTACATGATTGGTTACAGGGCTTAAAGGTGTGAAGATATTGGTAAGGGTATAGGACTGGGTGGAGTTCAGGTATATAATACGACACAGGACTCAGAAGGGTGCAAGTATTGGTAAGGATAATGAACTGAGTGGGGTATAGTTATATGATGTGGTACAGGGTCTAGTATGGTACAGGTGTTGATTAGGATATAAGACTGTGTTAGGGTTAGGGTATGTAATAGGGTACAGGGCTTGGCAGGGTGCAGGTGTCTGTTGAGGTACAGCATTGGGTTGGGGATACAGGCATGTTATAGGATACAGGTCTTGGAAGGGTAACGATGTTGGTAAGAGTACAGGACTGCGTGAGGGTAGAGGTATATGATAGGGAACAGGTCTTTGAAGGTTTTGAGACTTGATTAGGACACAGGACTGGATTGGGAATACAGGCATATAATGGGGTCAGGGCTTCAAAGAATGCAAGTGTTGGTTAAAGCAGAGGACTGAGTTAAGGGCACAGGTATATGAAAGGGTAAATGACTTGGAAGTGTGCAGGTGTTGGAAAGGGTAAAGGAGTTGGTTGGGGGAACAGGTATATGATGGGGTACAGAACTTGGAAGGGTACAGGTGTTAGGGTGCAGTACTCAGTTGGGGGAACAGGTATATGACAGTGTTCAAGGCTTGTAAGGGGGACGGTGTCAGTAAAGGTACAGGAATGTGTTGCGGGTACAAAAATATGGTAGGGTATAGGACTTGAAAGTGTGCAAGTTTTGGTTAGGGTAGGGTTGGGAGTCCAGGTTTATGAAAGTGTACAGGGCTTGGAAGGGTCCAGGTGTTGGAACAGGTACAGAAATAGATTGAAAGTACAGGTGTATGATAGGGTACAGGACATGGAAGGGTGCAGGTGTTTGTTAGGGTAAAGGACTCAGTGGGGTTCAGGTGTATGATAGGGTACAGGGCTTGGAAGTGTGAAGGTGTTGATTAGGGAACAGGACTAGTTTGGGGTTACAGGTACATGATAAGAGTCCAGAGCTTTGAAGGGTGCAGATGTCGATTAGGATACAGGACTAGTTTAAGGAACAGGTATATGATAGGATATAAGAATTGGAAGGGTGCAGGCTTTGGAAAGGGTAAAGGACTGGATTGGGGGTACAGGCATATGACAGGGTACAGGGCTTCGAAGAATGCAGGTGTTGGTTAGAGTACAGGACTGGGTTGGGGGTACAGATATATGAAAGAATACAGGCTTGGAAGACTGCAGTTGTTGGAAAGGGTACAGAATTGGGTTGGGTACAAAATATATGACACTTTACATGGGGTGGATAGTTGCAGTTGTTGGAAAGGGTGTGTTTTGGGGTTGTGGGTATGTGATAGGGTATAGGGCTTTGTAGTGTGCATCTGTTAATTAGGGTACAGGTCTGGCTTGAGGATACAGGTATATGATAGTATACAGGTCTTAGAAGTGTCCAGGTTTTGGTAAGGGTATATGACTGAGTAGGGGTACAGGTGCACAGGACTTGGAAGGATGCCAGTGTTGTTAAGGTATGGGACTGGATTGGGGAAACAGGGATATGACAGAGTACAGGGTTTTGGATGGTGCAGGTGTTGGAAAGGGTAAGCAAGTGAGTTGAGGGAACAGGTATATGATAGGACACAGAACTTGGAAAGGGGCAGGATTTGGTTAGGGTACAGGACTGGGTTGGGAGTCCAGGTCTATGAAAGGGCACAAGACTTGGAAAGACCTAGGTGTTGAAATGGGTACAGGAGTGGTTGGGGGTACAGCTATATAATAGAATACAGGACTTGGAAGGTGCTGGTGTTGGTAAGAGTAAAAGACTCAGTGGGGAACAGGTATATGATAGGGTACAGTACCTGGAAGACTGCAGGCATTGATTAGGGTACAGGACTGGTTTGGGGTTACAGGTATATTATATGGTACAGGGCTTTGAAGGGTGCAGATGTCATTTATGCTATAGGACTGGGTTTGGGGTACACATATATGAAAGGGTAGAGGGCTTGAAAGGGTTCACGTGGTAGGGTACAGGAGTGGGTTGTGGATATGGGTGGATGATAGGGTTCAGGTGTTGGTTTGGGTACAGGACTGGGTTTGGGGCTATGGTTATATGATAGGGTACAGGGCTTGGAAGGGTACAAATTTTGGTAAGGGTATAGGACTGGGTGGGGGTAGTGGTATATGACAGGGAACAGGCCTTGGAAAGGTGCAGTGTTGATTAGGATAAACGACTGGATTGGGGCTACGGGTATATGATAAGGTACAGGGCTTGGAAGTGTGCACATGTTGGTTTGAGTACAGGAGTGTGTTGGGTGTAAGGTACGACAATTTACAGGGTGTGGATGGTTGCAGGTGTTGGTTAAGGTACATGACTGTGTTAGGGTTTAGGTATATAAAAGGGTACAGAACTTGGAAGGTAGCAGGTGTTGGTAAGGGTAAAGGACTCAGTGGGGTACAGGTACATGATAGAACACAGGGCTTTGAAGGGTGCAGGTGTTGGTTTGAGTACAGGAATATGTTGAGCATGAGGTATATGACAGTTTACGATGTGGATTGTTGCAGGTGTTGGAAAGGGTAAAAAGTGATTTGGGGTTACAGGTATGTGATAGGGTACAGGACATTGCAGGGTGCAGCTGTTAAATTGGGGTACAGGACTGGCATGAGGGTACAGGTATATGATAGAGCACAGGGCCTGGAAGGGTCCAGGTGTTGTTAGGGTAAGGGACTGGGTTGGGGATACAGGAATATGATAGGATACAGGACTTTGAATGCTGCAGGTGTTGTAAAGGGTAAGCAAGTGGGCTGAGGTATATAATAGGTTACAGGACTTGGAAGGGTGCAGGTGTTGGTTAGAATACAGGACTGGGTTGGGAAAATAGGTATATAATGGGATACAAAGCTTGGAAGGGGGCAGGTGTTGGTTTCAGTACAGGAGTGTTTTGGGAGTAAGGTATATGACAGTTTACAGGGTGTGGATGGTTGCAGGTGTTGGAAAGGGTAATAGAGTGATTTGGGGTTACAGGTAGGGTGCAGGGATTTGTAGGATGCAGCTGTTAACTAGGGTATAGGACTGGTTTGATGGTACATGTATTGATAGATGTACCATTGGTACATGTACAGGGCTTGGAAGGTGGCAGGTGTTGGTAAAAGTACAATAGTGATTGGGGGGTACAGGATGATGATAGAGTACAGGACTTGGAAGGGCACAGGTTTTGGTTAAGGCACAGGATGGACTGAAAGTCCCAATCTATGAAAGGGTACAGGGCTTGGAAGGGTGCAGATGCTGGAAAGGGTGCAAGAGTGGGTTGGGGGTGCAGGTATGTGATAGGGTGCAGGGGTTGGAAGGGTGCCATTGTTTAGGGTACAGGACTTGGTTGTGGTACAAGTATATGGTATGGTAGAGGGTTTCAAATGGCACAAGTGTTGATAAGGTACAGGACTGGGTTGGGGGTTTTTGAATATGAAGGGCAACAGCACTTGGAGGGATGCAGGTATTGGTTAGGGTACAGGACCTGGTGGAGATTCCGGTATATGATCGGGTACAGGGCTTGGAAGGGTGCAGCTATTGATTAGGATTCATCTGTGGGTTGAGGTGCAGCTATATTTTAGGGTACAGGGCCTAGAAGGGTGCAGGTTTTAGGGTGTAGCAGTGGGTTGGGGGCATAGGTATATGATACTATACAGGGCATCGATCGATTCAGGTGCTGACTCGGGTACAGGTTGGGTTAGGGGTTCGGTAATAGTGTGGTGCAGGGTTTTGAAAGGTGCAGGTGTTTATTTGGGTACAGGTGTATGAAAGGGGTACAGGTTTATGAAACAGTACCAGGCTTGGAAGTGTGCAGGTGTTGATTATGGTACAGGGGTTGTCTTGGGGTACAGGTTTGTATTTGAGTATGTTTCTTGGAAGGTTGCACGTAGTTAGGGTAGAGTAGTTGGTTGGGGTGCATATATGGGTTGCGGCTCTGGGCTTCAAAATGTTCAGGTGTTGGTTAGCATACAGGATTGAGTGTTTTGGAACACAGGGCTTGGAAGGGCACAGGTGTTGGTTTAGGTACAGGAGTGAGTTGGAGTACAGGTATGGCTAAGGGTACACAACTTGTCAGGGTGCATGTGTTGGTTATGGTGCAGGTGTGGGTTAAGGGCACAGGTATAGGTGTGGTGCAAGGTTTTGTACGATAGTGATGTTTTGGGGGGTACAAGTGTGTGTTGCAGGCAGAGGTAAGGGGTCAGGTGAAGCTGAGGGTAAAGAGTTTGGGTGTACGATGCATGTGTGTGTAAAGTCTGGCTTTAGGGTCAGGTTTTTTTAGGGTATAGTTTT
>NW_007176719.1:0-1150 GCF_000164805.1 Carlito syrichta
AATGGAGAAGAAGGATGCAACTAAGACCTGTTACCAATTTGAGGTACTTGTTAATGATGTTCCACTGTGAGCTGCTCTCGAGTTCTGGGTCTAGGGTAGACCAGCGATACTCTAGAAATAACTCTAGCTATGGGTCTTAAGAATGAACTGAAGTTTCAAAGAAAAACTGATCCTCTTAAATATTTTTCTGACTGGATATTCTGTTCTGCATCCTTGTAGAATTATGGATATAACAAGTCTATAAGAATCAGTTAGGAAATTAATTCTTTGGACCACAGGTTTAATAAAAAATTTTAGGTTTAAAAATAATTGTAGACAAGTCAGCAATTATAATATAATGAAAATTGTGTTAGAAATTAACTTAGGTGTGAGGACCCTCCTCTAAAATATATACACACAGCTGACAAATCCTAACACTCATCCAGAGAATGTTGTTTTTCTAAAATTTTCTGTTAGATTTTCATTTTTAAACTATTATCATCCTATTGCTTTCCTACTTTGACTAATAGTCATTAAGACATTGTTTGAACTTAATAGCTAAAACTTTCTATCACCCAGTGTACCATAAGTTTGAAAAGCCAAACCTCTAAGAAGACTTATATATGGAATGTAAACTTATAAGTGAAATATTATGTGTATTTGCTGTTATATATACTGAGATGACTGAATTTTTATATGTCAGAATGTTTTATTTCCTTATATGCTCCTAGGAGAAGAAGTATAAACTAGTGTTCTTGTGGAAAGATGTTACATTTTATCACCATCAGCAATATGACAGCTATGTACCACATACTTGCCAACATAGAATAGACAACTATTGTAATTTTATAAAAAATTATCTCACTTTTAATTTATATTTTCAATTTCTAGTGATACATTTTTTCCCATAGGGTGTCTATGTTTTTGGTGAGTTACAAGTATCTGTTACTAATATATATTTGATGTAAGTATTCACTCATAGGATGTGTTAATTTTAAGGATATTTTTTCCTCTACAATTTGTTGTAATATTAAGTTCTACCTTTGTTAGAGCTGAGCTCAGTCCCCTAATTGGTAAACCTGCAGTGATTCTTGCCTGATGCTTAAGGTCATTGAAGAACAAATAATGAGACAGCAGACAAAAACGATAGCGATGGCAAGTGTTCTACAAG
>NW_007176720.1:0-760 GCF_000164805.1 Carlito syrichta
CCCACCCAGCAGGTGTTTCCTGGAGTATGATGAATGGGGATCCCAAAACTATCTCACTATTCCTCATGCTTGGTTAATATTTCTTAAAAGCAATACAACAGTTCTAATATCATAATATTCTAATAATCAATAACTTTTGATCCTATGCATACACAACACCTAATATCCAACCTAAATCCCAATTCCTCTCTATCTTACGCTAATTCTACCTACACTATAGAAACTCTTAGTTATAGCCCAAGCCAATTCCTAAGGAATGTGGCCCAGTGAAAAGATCACGCTGGGCCGTTTCTGGGAATAATTGCTTACAATCTCTTAACAAAATGACTATTCTGAAATCCTATAAATCTATTTTAACTTTTATAAAAGTTTCTATATCCTAATCCTGATCATCAGCAATAAAGTTTCTAAAAAATAAAACCCAAATGTAAACTGTAAATTGTATTAAAGCCAAAACTGCAAATATAGAAAATGGAAACAATGTAATTTCTAAAGTTAGCTGTATCCCTATTAGACCTCAAAATATCATGTTTGATCATGCTTGAACTGACATAATTCACTGACGTAGCATAACCTATTCTACAATACTTTCTATGAATAAAATAAATTCAATTTCTATAATAAGTAGAAAAAGCCCTATACTAACTGTAGCTAAAAACTGGTTTAAAAAAAAGCAGCCTCATCCAAAGTACTCGCTGGGCCCTTAGGAATGTGGCCCAGCCCAAAGCTCATGCTGGGCCGTTTCTAGTAGCTCTAGATA
>NW_007176721.1:0-709 GCF_000164805.1 Carlito syrichta
CAAACTGCAGTTTGGCTTTCACACAACTTATAATTCAAACTCGTGTCACATCTAAGAGCTGAGTATTGGTCACAGGCTTCTGGGTCATGATCTTAGGATTTATTGAAGGTGTAAATTGTAGAATATGGTTTTAGAAGACAGCCATTTTGTTAAAAGAATGTGGCTGGGTTACTTGCAGGTAGTCCACTGTGAACTTTGGACTGGGCCACATTCCAAACATTCTGGGATGGGTCACTTTCGTTTGTAAAGTAAATACTTAAGCTTCTATAGAATTGTTTAACTTGGCATAAATCAATCAGCTTAGGATGAAAAAGTTTTATAGAATATGTCAGTCACAGATTAGGTTATCCTTTGTTATGGGATTTTAAGATTATCATATGAAAAGGGTTTAAAGGCAATCATTGATTAAGTTTTCATGGATTAAGGTTTCTGGTGGGTGGGGGATGCCCCTCCCACATCTGACTTTGTGTATAAAAGACCCGTTGTAATTCCCAATGACACACATCGTTTCTGCACTAGACCGGAGTCCAGTCTCTTTCTTTCTGTCTCTCTCTTTCTATCTTCTTCTCCCCAGTCGCCAATGCCATCTCCACCTTTGGGGTACGCTGAACCCGGGTGGAGCTGGTCTCTGGCAAGTAGTAGTAGTAATAAACAGATTCTCTATATAATCCCGTAAACACAACCTATCCAACACCTTGACTTTAGACTT
>NW_007176722.1:0-763 GCF_000164805.1 Carlito syrichta
TAGCCAGTTGACTTAACTAGCTAACTTAACCAGATAGCCAGCTTGATAGACAGCTGACTAAACTAGCGAGCTACCTAGCTAGCCAGTTGGTTAGCCACTTGTATTAATTGAGTGACTTAACTAGCTAGCCAGCTGTTAAGCCAGCTGACTCAACCAGTTGACTTAATAGTTAGCCAGCTGGCTAGCCAGCTGACATAAATAGCTAACAACACTAGCTAGACAGGTGGCTAGCAAGCTGACTTAACTAGCCAGCTACCAAGCTAGACAGCTACCAAGCAAGAGGAATTAACTAACTGACTTAAATAGCTAGACAGCTGGCTAGCCAACTGACTTAACTGGTTCACTAACTAGCTAGCCAGCTGACAAACCAGATGACTTAATTATCTGACTTAATAGCTAACCTGCTTGCTAGTCAGCTGAATTAATTAGCTTGCTATATAGCTAGCCAACTGGCTAGACAGCTGACCTAACTAGGTGTCTTAACTTGATAGCCAGAAGTCTAGAAAGCTGATTTCAGAAGCAAGCTACCTAGCTAGCAAGCTGTCTAGCCAGCTGACGTAACTATGTTACTTAACTATCTAGCCAGCTAGCTGGACAGCTGACATAACTAGCTAGCTACCTAACTAACCAGCTGTATAGCCAGCTGTCTTAACCAGGTTACTTAACTAGAGAGTTAGCGGGCTGGACAGCTTACTTAACTTGCTAGCTACCTAGTTAACCAGTTGTCTAGACAGCTGACTTACTACGTTACTTAACTAACTAG
>NW_007176723.1:0-567 GCF_000164805.1 Carlito syrichta
TTAACTAGCCAGCTACCAAGCTAGACAGCTCCAAGCAAGAGGGAATTTAACTAACTGACTTAAATAGCTAGACAGCTAGCTAGCCAACTGAATTAACTGGTTCACTAACTAGCTAGCCAGCTGACAAACCAGATGACTTAATTATCTGACTTAATAGCTAACCTGCTTGCTAGTCAGCTGAATTAATTAGCTTGCTATATAGCTAGCCAACTGGCTAGACAGCTGACCTAACTAGGTGTCTTAACTTGATAGCCAGAAGTCTAGAAAGCTGATTTCAGAAGCAAGCTACCTAGCTAGCAAGCTGTCTAGCCAGCTGACTTAACTATGTTACTTAACTATCTAGCCAGCTAGCTGGACAGCTGACATAACTAGCTAGCTACCTAACTAACCAGCTGTATAGCCAGCTGTCTTAACCAGGTTACTTAACTAGATAGTTAGCTGGCTGGACAGCTTACTTAACTTGCTAGCTACCTAGTTAACCAGTTGTCTAGACAGCTGACTTAACTACGTTACTTAACTAACTAGCCAGCTGGCTAGCAGGCTTACATAACTGCTTAGCTACCTAGC
>NW_007176724.1:0-676 GCF_000164805.1 Carlito syrichta
GAGGTCACTCAGTATTATAGACTCTAGTTCCATCCAGGTTGCAGTGAAATTCATGATTTTGTTCTTTTTTATGGCTGCGTAGTATTCCATCGTATATATGTACCACATTTTTTAATCCAGTTCTCTTTTGATGGGCAGCATGGTTGTTTCCAGGTTCTTGCTATTGTGAACAACGCTGCGATAAACATACGTGTGCAGGTATCTTTTTTATAGAGTGATTTCTGTTCTTCAGGGTATATTCCCAGTAGGGGGATTGCAGGGTCATATGGAAGGTCAATTTTTAGAGCTTTTAGGAATCGCCACACTGCTTTCCACAGAGGTTGCACTAGTTTACACTCCCACCAACAGTTTAGAAGTGTTCCCTTTTCACCACACCCTCTCCAGCAGCTGTTATTTTTTGAGTTGTTGATAATTGCCATTCTGACTAGAGTTAGGTGGTATCTCAGTGTGGTTTTGATTTGCATCTCCCTGATGATTAGTGAGGTTGAGCATTTCTTCATGTGTTTGTTGGCTGCTCGAATGTCTTCTTTTGTGAGGTGTCTGTTCATATCTTTTGCCCATTTTATAATGGGGTTGTTTGTTTTCTTCTTTTCAGTACGTTTCAGTTCCTTGTAGATCCAGGATGTTAAGCCTTTGTCAGACCTAGAGTTGGCAAATACTTTTTCCCAGTCTGTAG
>NW_007176725.1:0-1509 GCF_000164805.1 Carlito syrichta
CAGAGGTTGCACTAGTTTACACTCCCACCAACAGTGTAGAAGTGTTCCCTTTTCACCACACCCTCTCCAGCAGCTGTTATTTTTTGAGTTGTTGATAATTGCCATTCTTACTGGAGTTAGGTGGTATCTCAGTGTGGTTTGATTTGCATCTCCCTGAGATGATTAGTGAGGTTGAGCATTTCTTCATGTGTTTGTTGACTGCTCGAATGTCTTCTTTTGTGAGGTGTCAGTTCATGTCTTTTGCCCATTTTATAATGGGGTTGTTTGTTTTCTTCTTTTCAGTACGCTTCAGTTCCTTGTAGATCCAGGATGTTAAGCCTTTGTCAGACCTAGAGTTGGCAAATACTTTTTCCCAGTCTGTAGGCTGTCTCCCTGCTCTCTTGATGGTTTCTTTGGCTTTGCAGAAGCTTGTCAGTTTAATAAGGTCCCATTTGTCTATCTTCTCTCTTAAGTCCTGTGGGTTTCGGGTTTTGCACAGGAATTGGATGCCAGTTCCAATTTCCATGAGAGTATTTCCTTCCTTTTCTAAGGTTCTTATGGTTTGAGGTTTTACATTTAGGTCTCTGATCCATTTGGAGTTAACCTTTGTGCATGGGGATAGATAGGGGTCCTGTTTCAATCTTGTAATTAATTTTTAATTTGAACGTCTTAACAGTCATTTGCCAATGTGTACATAGTTTATTTAGTGCACTAAAAAGCATTCTGGCTAGCTTAGTGGGTGATAACCTTTAAACTGTAGAAATCAGCCCCTTCCTTTGTTTTTATTTATGATGAGCCAGATTTTATTATTTCTGCTACTTGCCTACTATCACAGGAATCTGGATTCTCAGCTTTGTTAATGCTTTTGATTTATCAGTGCATTTTAGTCTACTCCTAATTTCCTTTTTATACTTTGAGAAACTGTTATGGAATACTTTGTAGATATCTATTTATCGATCTGTCATCTTCCTATCTCCCTATCTGCCTGTGTGTTTATTATCCAGTCTCTCTATAATCTATCATTACCTAACATTTACTTATCACTATATATTTATTTATCTCTTTATAATTTTTTTTATCACTCTGTTGCCCAGGCTGGAGTGCAGTGGCATGATCACAGCTCACCATAGCCTCAACTTACTGGGCTCAGGTAATCCTTCTGCCTCAGGCTCCTGAGTAGTTGGGACTACAGGCACACACACCTACACCCGACTAACTCTTTTATTTTTTGTAGAGACAAGGACTCATTATGTTATCTAGGCTCCTTTCAAACTCCTGAGCTCTAGCAATCCTCCTGCCCCAGCCTTCCAAAGTGCTGGGATTATAGGCATGATCCACCTTGCTAGGTCTATTTTTTCTTTTCTTTAAATTTAGTGAAAGACACATTATGTCTTTAGTTAATGAACGGAGAATTCCCAAGTCTGTTGCCTCTGTAGATGTGTCTGGGAAAGTTCTAGCCCTTACCACGTTTGTTTATTTACTTTCTCTAACTTGTCTTTAGTGCCCACTTTATTGAGATTTTAAGTTTGC
>NW_007176726.1:0-640 GCF_000164805.1 Carlito syrichta
CTACAAAGTTATATTTCTGTAGAATATTCTGTAGAATATAGATTCCTCTTTTGAATTTTGTGGTCAGAAAAACAAAATATATATGACAAACCATCACAATATTTTCAGAAGAACTTCCAGTCTCCAATTTGTTTTGAAGGGCCATAAAGATAGAAAATTTTTAGAGTACTGCTCAGGAATGAGTTGTGCTGAGCATAACTGAAACTTTATTTCTGCTTTACTATCGAGTGAACCATGCATGTTAAATAGTTCCCAGAGATCAAAACTCCAGGCCCAGCAAACAAAGAAGAACTCAAGATTGAAGCCATTTTTACATTATCTGTCAGTGCAGATGAGGTAGCAGAAAAAGGAAACCTCTAGGAAAAATTAAATTCTCTCAAGACTGTTATTTGATTCCGTACATGAAGTAGTTCTTGTAAAAATACATAGGAAGTACTGAGACCCTGAATCCCTAACAAAGGGAAAGAAAATGAACTACAAAACAATGCATTAGTGATGAGCTCCACTTCAAAGGGGAGGAATCCTAAAAACATATGGCCAGGTATCATTCAAATGGCACATGCTAATTCTCTGATATGGCGGAAAGCCTCCATCAACAAAATGCCACACAAAATATAAATAGAAATCACTGAGCCCTAAT
>NW_007176727.1:0-658 GCF_000164805.1 Carlito syrichta
GGCACGCGCTACCACGCCCAGCTGATTTTTTGATTTATTGTAGAGATGTGGTCTCGCCAATTGCCCAGGTGGGCCTCGAACCCGCAGGCTCAGGCGATCCACTCACCTCAGCCTCCCAAGGCGCGGGATTACAGGCTGAGTCACGGAGCCTGGCTTCTGCTCCTCTCTTGAGAGCAGAGGACTGCAAGGGTGGGGAGGAGGACTCCCCTCCCACCTCTGTCATTTGGGTACCCTCACCTTGTTCTTTCCTCCTCTGGAGTGATACCTGCTTCTCCCTCAGTGCTCTCCTTTGTAAAATGGAATGACAGCACAGAGGAGATAACGTGTAGCCAACTCTTGAGGCCTCCCCCAAGTCGCCAGGCTTTTTGACCTCTTCTGGTTTTGTCTTCTGCCGGTCTTCTCCCAGAGCCTCCAAATTACATCAACTTCAACACCTACAAAACCTGGCTCGTGAGGCCGAGGTGAGTGGATTGCCTGAGCCTGGGGTTCGAGACGCGCCTGGGCAACTTGGCGAGACCTCATCTCTACAATAAATCAAAAAATCAGTCAGGCGTGGTAGCGCGCACCTGTAGTTCCGGCTACTCGGAAGGCTGAGGCGGAAGGATCGCCGGAGCCCAGCAGGTCGAGGCTGCGGTGGCCGGTATCGGCCACTGCACTC
>NW_007176728.1:0-539 GCF_000164805.1 Carlito syrichta
CTTACCATTACATTAATTTCTATATCATTCCTTTCCATTCCATTCCATTCCTTTCCATTCCATTGCATTCCATTCCACTCCATTCCATTCCATTCCAGTCCATTCCTGTCCAATTCTATCCATTCTGCTCCATTCCACTCCATTCCTTTACCTACCTTGCCATTCCATTCAATAGCATTCCTTTCCATTCCATTCCATTCCTCCCCATTCCATTCCTCTCCTTTGCATACCATATCATTCCCTTCCATTCCATTCCTCTCCATTCCATTCTGTTCCTGCTCATTCCATTCATTTCCATTCCATTCCATTTCAATCCTCTCCATTCCATTGTATTCCATTCCATTCCATTCCTCTCCACTGAACTCCATTCCATTCCACTCTATTCCATTTAATTCCATTCGATTCCACTCCTCTCCATTACATTCCAATCCTCTCCATTTCATTACGTCTTCTCCATTCAATTCTATTCTATTCCATTCATTTCCATTCCATTCCATTCCAATACTCTCCTTCCCATTCTATTCCATTCCTTTCCCTTC
>NW_007176729.1:0-538 GCF_000164805.1 Carlito syrichta
CCCAGTGACTGGTACTCCATGGTGATGTGTTGTTCAGTCACTGGCTCTCCTCTGTATTTGGTGCACCTGTGACAGTCTCTCTTCTGGGAGGGGTGTCCTAGTTATTGGCTCTCCTCTATGTTGGGTGCCCCGCTGAAAGACTTTCCTCTGTTATGGGTGCTTCAGTGACAGGCCTTCAATGATATGTGTCCCAGTGACTGTAGCTCCTCTGTGATGGTTGTCCCATTGACTGGCCCTCTCCTGTGATAATTGTCCTGTGACTGGTCCTCTTTGATAGGTCCCCATGTGGCTGGCCCTCATCCATCATGGATAAATTAGTGAATAGCCATCCTCTTCTGAATGCCCTAGTTAGACTGACTCTGCTTTGTGATGGATACCTCAGTTACTGGCTATTCTTTGTGATGTCTGCCTGGGTGACTAGGCTTCTTCTGTGATTGGTGCCTTAGTAACTGTTTCAAAACTGGTGCCCCAGTGACCAGCCATCCTCTGTGATGGATACCCCAGTTTCTCTGTCTCTTCCATAATGCAAGATCCAGAG
>NW_007176730.1:0-890 GCF_000164805.1 Carlito syrichta
CTGTTGCCCCCAAATATCTTAGTCATTTTCACTGGTACCTGATATCCCACAATCATAAATGTGTTCCTTTGGCAGATGGATTCTTTCTCCTATTAGGAAGGAAGGAAGGAAGGAAGGAAGGAAGGAAGGAAGGAAGGAAGGAAGGAAGGAAGGAAGCTCTTGTATTGAGAAAAATAAACTACTAAGTCTTTTTAAAGCTTTTTCCAATCCCTTTGTTTTTCTCTGAGTTCAGATTTTGAATGAGGATCATAGAAGTGGGATAAGGAGCCAGAGCTTCTGAGACAGAGTGGGGGATATCTTGAGGGCTAAGAAGGACACAAACCCCACAGTCACACCTCAGTGATCCTACCATTTACTGTAAATAAAAAATAAAAAATAAAAACCAGCCAGGACCAGCACTTCTGGCAGTGGGCAGAATACAGAGGGAGTGCAGAGATGGCAGTTAGAAGTTGTTATTGTGGTGAAAATGAAGTATCCCATGTCAGATGATGTCAATGTTCTCATGAAGATATAAGATGAGCTCATTTACCAATTGCATTGAGGACTTGAAAAGAGAGAATGCCTGGAATGGCTCCTGGGAGTCTCGAAAAGAGACGACTAGCACAGTCAGCAAGCAGATGTGACTGCTCAGGTGTAATTGGAGTCCCTGATGTCGCAGATGGCCTGGGCTGCATGGTTCTCCATCTTCCTTGAAATTTACTCTATAAAGCAAAAAGAAAAGCAGATAGTAGGGGTGTGATAGGCGTCATGAACACAGCAGAAGTTTGGCAGGTCTTTAGAGTCAATGTTGAAGGTCAGCGTGGAGGTGAGAAAGCAGAGGAAAAAAAGGCAGTTCTCAGAAGGAATGCGGGGCTGAGCCTCAAAGACAAATTGTAGTCTCATGACTACAA
>NW_007176731.1:0-636 GCF_000164805.1 Carlito syrichta
CCTGCCTCTCTGGAGGTGGAGACATGCAGCTCAGAGAAGCAACAGCTTTCTAGCATCTTTCTCCCTATCCTTGACTTACCTTAACTTAGGAAGACAGCACTGCATTCTGTAGAGAAAAGAATAATGATTCTGAAGTTGGAAGATATTAACCAGTATGGCTTTCAAAGTTTCATTTTACTGAGTTGAATGAACAATGGTACATCATCGTATCAGTTATTCAGAAGTGATTAATGCAGCTTAAATGCCAATCTGTTCAAAGAGTATTTAAATGCATCACTAAGCTCTTAGCAACTATAAAGATTTGCTTGATTACATATTTCACAATATGGATATTATTTAACTCTTCAGCTTTACCATGGGTTCCTTTGAGAATAAAAAGTATTTTGAAAGAAAATTTTGCTTTTCTTTAAGCATCGCTTTTTTGAGATTATATTTATGTAATATTTCAAAACCAGGTAATTTAATACCAGGAATATCATTTCCCATGAGCATAGTTGCAATGTGCTGTATACACAGTGAACTGATTCTTTCAAGATTTCATAGGATAGGACAGCTGCTTGCAACTTGAATGTGATAAGTCTTCACAAATTTTCTGAAGACTGACTTTGGTGTGGTAACATAGTAGGTGTAGAGATC
>NW_007176732.1:0-373 GCF_000164805.1 Carlito syrichta
GGCAGACTGGATAAGAAACCATGACCCAATTATTTGCTACATCCAGGAGACTCATCTCACCACAATGGACACACATAGACTCAAACTTAAAGGATGGAAAACAAATTTCTGGCACATGGATCACAAACGAAGGCAGGAGTTGTGATCTTAATATCAGACAAAACAACCTTTAAGCTATCAAAAATTTTATTTTTATTTTTTATTTTTTATTTTTTTGAGTTGGAGTCTCACTCTGTCATCCAGACTGGAGTGCAGTAGCCGCTCGTGGCCACCGCAGCCTCAACCTGCTGGGTTCTGGCGATCCTTCTGCCTCAGCCTTCCAAGTAGCCAGAACTGCAGGTGTGCACTACCACGCCCGGCAGATTTTTTGATT
>NW_007176733.1:0-506 GCF_000164805.1 Carlito syrichta
TTCATACATATATAGTTAATTAAATTAAGGAAATATCTATCAATTCCTTTCTTATTTTTTAAAATATAAATGTTAATTTTTGTCCAATGCCTTGTCTGTAACTATGGACATGATCATATAATTTTTCTCCTTAATGAATACTAATGATTTCATAATATCAAACCACCTTTACATTCTGGAATAAACAAGATTTATCCTAATGAAATTTTAAAATACTCTGTTATTATTAGAGATGATAGATTTAACCATCTACAACTTAGGTTTAAAAAAACTAATGAAAATTAAGTGAATACCCTCCAGGAGTCATCCTTTTGTCTCAGTTTGGCTAAGAGCCCCTCCCCAGTGGTCACTGTGCGTACCTCTGTCCAGTATTACCATAAAATAAAATGACCTTCAGAGGTCCCTCATCCACAACTAAATTGTTAACTCCTAAAGGGCAAGAACCAGTTCATATTCATCTATATGATGACCATTCTTGTGAGAAAATAAAATAAAATAAAATAAAA
>NW_007176734.1:0-709 GCF_000164805.1 Carlito syrichta
CCACCTTTACATTCTGGAATAAACAAGATTTATCCTAATGAAATTTTAAAATACTCTGTTATTATTAGAGATGATAGATTTAACCATCTACAACTTAGGTTTAAAAAAACTAATGAAAATTAAGTGAATACCCTCCAGGAGTCATCCTTTTGTCTCAGTTTGGCTAAGAGCCCCTCCCCAGTGGTCACTGTGCGTACCTCTGTCCAGTATTACCATAAAATAAAATGACCTTCAGAGGTCCCTCATCCACAACTAAATTGTTAACTCCTAAAGGGCAAGAACCAGTTCATATTCATCTATATGATGACCATTCTTGTGAGAAAATAAAATAAAATAAAATAAAATAAAATAAAATAAAAATACCAACTCAGAGCAGTCTAAGTCTCAAGAGGTATGCAAAATTTATCAGGCCCAGAGAGACATGAGTATGGGACTTTAGTAATCCACCACTCCCACCATGCCTGGGGACAATTGTATAAAGTCATTTTGTTCAGCTGCGATACCCAGCTGTGTTACCCATTGCCATTATCTTCATGTTCCTGAAATTTGTGATACAAAGAATAGATGTGTAACCAACCAATAATTAATGTTATTTTAATGTAAACTCTTGGTAAAAACTTAAGAACTGCCTCTTCTCTTCTTTTAAAAATCCACTGGTAACTGCTGCTAATTGGAGTGTATATTCAGGAGAATTTGAATGTATGCTCCT
>NW_007176735.1:0-711 GCF_000164805.1 Carlito syrichta
AAGGTAAGTCACTGTAACATAAATTCTACATTTTCAAATGATATACTTTATACTGGCTTTCCAGCAAAGCAAAATAACAGCCAATAGGATCTAAGTCATTCAAATCTTGCCCAAGATGTGCCATATAAGATGCTAAAGTGTTCATTCCGGGTATCAAAACCTGACTTTGAGAAAAATGAGCAAACAGTGTCACTTGGTTCTTCTTAATTTACTAAATGGTCTTTTTAGTTTTTAAGATTCTGATACTAGAGTATTAATTAAACTGGTCCATGTGACCAAGTAATAGGACAACAATATAATTTATTATTCAAACCTGGCTTTTGTTTAATAGAATACTATTAATCATTACTGTAAGGTAAACAAAGCCAGACCAGGCGAAACAGCAACAAAGGAGCAAAGAAAAATTTATTAGCACAATCCTGGGCGAGGTTCACCGGTCCATGTAACTGTGGGCTGGAGAAGTTGCGCCCTGCGAGATGGGCGATGGGTTTATAAAGGGCACACTGAGATAAGCTATGAGGGGGATTGGGGAGAGCGATCACTGGTTGGGACAGCTGTCGTGTCTGCTGGCGATTGGCTGAACGGGGTTGCTAGAGTCACTGTAACAGGTACTGGTTGGCTGTGCAGCTGGAGTCTTAGTTCCAGTTACTCATTTTTGCTGGTTCACTTCCGTCCATTGTTCTCCTGGTCTGGGTTGGAGCCATCTTGTTG
>NW_007176736.1:0-5141 GCF_000164805.1 Carlito syrichta
TATGGATTGAAGTGCAGCCTGGATGGACAAGGACACCAGGGGACTGAGGAAGCAGGAATGACTCAGAGGCGTTGTTCTCAGGGGGGTGGGGATGGGCACTGCTGGATAAAAAAGACAAAAAGGGGAAAGTACTAGAAAGGCAGTATTTTGGTGAAAGAAAAGACACTCTAGGGACTAAAAAGTATGTTTTTTTCTTTGTATTTTCTGCATGTCTCCTTGTACACTTTGCCACGTGCAGCTCAGAGTGACCTGCACCCTCAGGTGATGAGCAACTCTCTTCTGAACTGAGTCACTGCTGGGCAGTGTGAACCTGCGTCTTCTCTGAAGCATCACCAGGGCTGTGTAGTTAATTGGCCATGGTGAGGACCTCCACAAGGATGTGGTAGTGAACGGGCTGAGGGTGAAGGGGATCCCATGGGAGGCTCTAGAGGGAAGGAAGAGCCCTCGGTCGCCCTCACTTGGAAGGGACTGACACAGGAAGGCACTGGGTCTATTTGCTGCTATATCCTGGCCCTTGGTGACATGAGGATAGATCAGAGAGACAGTGCCCAGGGGTCAGAAGAGACCCCATTTCTGGGTTAAATGTCTGCAGAGAGCCTGGAGTCAGTCCCAGCCCCTGCCCTGGGGAAACAAAAGTCAATCTTCTAGAAAGGCCAGTTCCCCTTCCTGTGGGCCTAAGGATGTGACAATCCCATGACAAGGAGGACCCAGCCTCTGCGTGGCCACACCCTGTGTGTCTGTCTGTTTTTCAGGCACAGCGGTCTCCTCCATCAGCACAGCCGGGACCAGTGGGAGGAGACACCATGATCCTGACACTCCCAGCCCTGCTCTGCCTCAGTGAGATTTGAAGAGGGGGAGGGGAGACCCTGGTCTGGGAGGGATCCCACCCCACTGCCAGGCCCTGGTCCATGAGGAGACCACAGGGGCTCAGGAGGCCACCAGGGAGAAGAGGACTTGCTCAGAGTAGAGGACAAATCTCAAGGGAACTCTTTTCCAGGGCTAAGTCTGGGACCCATGACCCGAGCACAGTCAGGTGAGTCTGTTTCCAGCTTCCCAGGTCCCTTCTCCTCACTGGGACCAGGGATAACCCCATGAGCAGCTGGGGATGGAGAACAGCAATTCTGGGTTGCCCAGTGGGGATATCTGTAGAGTCCTGGGCTGAGAGCAGGGATCTGAGGGCCAAAGATGTTGTGGATCCCAGGCTCTGACTTTCTTCCAGGGGCCCCTCCCAAACCTACCCTCTGGGCTGAGCCAGGCCATGTGATCACCCTGGGGAGCCCCGTGACCATGTGGTGTCAGGGGACCCCGGAGGCCCAGGAGTACTATCTGAAGAAAGAGAGAAGCTCTGAGTTCCAGTACATGCAGATGACACAGAAACCTGGGAACAAGAGTAAGTTCTACATCCCTTCCATGACAAGGCATCACACAGGAAAATATTGCTGTTACTATTACAGTGGCATTCATGCATCACACTACAGTGACCCTCTGGAGCTGGTGGTGACAGGTGAGAGGACACTCAGGGGTCCCACCCCAGATTCTCCTCTCAGGGGTGTCTCCCACCCCACAGTTCAGCCCTGGGGGGATTATATGGAAGGTGTGATCCCCGTTTAACACAGTGACTTCTTCTCCCCTAGGAGTCCTCGGAAAACCCACCCTCCTAGCCCTACCCAGCCCTGTCGTGACATCAGGAGGGAAGGCGACCCTCCAGTGTGGCTCTTGGAGGGGATTTGAAAAGTTCATTCTGGTTCAGGAAGGTGAACACAAGCACTCCTGGTCCCTGGACTCACAGCAACAACATGATGGGCATTTCGATGCCCGGTTCTCTGTGGGTCCCGTGAACCCCGGCCACAGGTGGACGTTCAGATGTTATGGCTATTTTAGGAATGATCCCCAGGTGTGGTCGGAACCAAGTGATCCTCTGGACATCCTGATCCCAGGTGAGGAAGTGACGACTTTCTCTTACACCATTTTAGGGACCAGACGGGTTGTTAGGAGTTTGATTGACAGCTGACCATGGTGAGGCCCTACAATGCTGTGTTGATGGACGAACTGAGGAGTGAAGGAGACCCATGGGAGGCTCTAGAGGGAAGGAGGAGCCCTGGGTCACCCTCACCTGGAAGGGGCCGACTCAGGAAGGCCCAGGGTCTAGTGGCTGCTACATCCTGGCTACTGTGAGATGAGGTCAGATCAGGCAGACAGAGGCCAGGAGATGGCGGGGGTGGTATGTGTCAGAAATATTCTTAGACAATCCAGGTGACAAGCAGAAGCTTGGGGTCAGAGACACAGAGTGTGAGTGACAGTGAGACCTGTAGGGCCAGGACAGAGAAGGGAGCATGTGGGCAGAACCTGCCCTGCCACCCCAGTTCCTCTTTCCCTCCAGGAGTGTCTAGGAAGCCCTCCCTCCTGGCCCAGCAGGGCCCTGTCATGGCCCTTGGTGAGAGCCTGACCCTCCAGTGTCGCTCTGATGTCGCCTACGACAAGTTTGCCCTGTCCACGGAGGGGCAACAAAACCTCACCCAGCACGCTGGCAGGCAGACCCAGGCTGGGATCTCTCAGGCTGACTTCCCCCTGGGCCCTGTGAGTGACTCCCATGGGGGTCAGTACAGATGCTATGGTGGACACAACCTCTCCTCCCAGTGGTCGGCCCCCAGCGACCCCCTGGACATCCTGATCTCAGGTGAGGAGACCAACGACTTGAGTCAGGGCTCCAGACTCTGCAAAAGTCCTGCTTGGGGAGCCCCACGTGGTGATGGTTGGGGTGAAGGGTGAGGAATTCCAGGGAGGGGGAGACAGAGAGAGGGGCTGAGGGAGGGGAGAGACTCAGAGACAGCAGGAGACCGAGAGATTGAGGTTCCCCAGAGAGAGGGTCTTGGGAGATCTTGGCTCAGAACCACGTGGGGCAGCCCCTCAACCTCCTCTTCTCTCTAGGATGGCTCTCTGACAGACCCTTCCTCTTGGTGGAGCCGGGCCCCACGGTGACCTCAGGAGAGAATGTGACCCTGCTGTGTCAGTCACGGTACCCACTGGACACTTTCTTTCTGTCCAAGGAGGGGTCAGCCAGTCCCCCCCGGTGTCAAAGTTTAAAGATCCAAGCTCAGCAGTACCAGGGCGAGTTCACCATGAGTCCTGTGACCTCAGCCCATGGGGGCACATACAGGTGCTACAGCTCACTCAGTACCTCCACCTACCTGTTGTCACACCCCAGTAACCTCCTGGAGCTGGTGGTCTCAGGTGAGTCCCCCTGCCCTGTGTTCTCTGAACTCAAAGGGTCAGCTCAGGTTCCTGACCCTTGGAGAGCTCTGGAACAGTAGATGATGAGGCAATTTAAGCGGGTGGGTCTGTAGGGGAGGGTCCAGACCACGAGAGGGTGGACATATTTGGGGACCTCCAACCCCTGGTTTCAGTGCAGAGCAGAGAGCATAGAGGGCTGGGAGGAGACATCGGTGGTACGTGCGGATCATATGATTAGTCTGAAGGAGTAGACAGAGTCCCCTATCTTACCTTGGAAGAAGTGTGATGAGTAGACGGAGGAGAATGGGCCAGGTCAGCAGTATTTGGTGTCCAGCTCTGATGTGGATTCATGGGAGATACTGGGGCTGAAGGAGGAGAAAGAGTCTAGGCGAGGTGGAGTGAAGACAGATGGACATTCTCTTGGCAGCCCTTCTTCCTTATTTCCAAGAGACCCTGAAAATAGAGTCCCTCACCCACACATGAGGGGGTCCCGGAGCCCTCTCAGGACAGGGCAAGTGTCTGCTCCAACCTCGGTGGGATCTCACTGTGCTGAGGGTGGAGTCCACGTCAGACATGCTCCTTCACAGAGAAGCCGCCCTCCTATGCTCACCGGGTGACCTCTATACTCAGGGCCCTTCCAAGATTGAGGATAGCTCATGCCCCTGCTTCATGGGTCAAGTTAGAATATTATCCACAGCAGGTCTTGTTTACAATCCATTTGTACTCTGCATTCTCTATATGACATTATCTCGTGTTGCTCATTAAAGAATATTTACATTTATTATTTAAAAATAAGTAGTTGTACTCCCATTTTCATTTGGATAGATTGAATTTATACATTTATTATAGAAAGTAATGTCTTATTAATATCCATTCTTTTTATCAACGTTGTTTACATTTAAGGGTTGTTAATGAATGTATGTTGCCCTTGCTGGATTCAAAAGCCTGGGCTCAAAGCATACTCCCGCCTCAGCCACCTGAGTAGCTGGGACTACAGGTATGCATTACTATGACTACTTTAAAATGTAATACCAAACTATTTATAACATAGCTCTTTATGTGGATATATTGAGTTTTCTTCACGTTAACTTAGTACAAATTTCTTCCTCCAACTTTATTAAGTTCACCTCTTCTTCTTTAATGATAAATTTTGTGTTAGCCACAAGTAAAAAAAATATTTCTTCTTTATTTCCAAATTGCATGCCAATTTTTAACACTTGAAATGCAAATATACATGCAGGTATACACATATAGATAGATAAATAGCTATAATTTTATAAATTTATATGTATGAATGATTACATACACTACATGCAAATACCTATGTACATTTATCTGCATATATTTTTACCCTACCCATATTCATCCATATGCTTGATCATCTGGTATGTTTTTCATGTTTGTTACTGGTCTTCTCTGCTAGATTCACTTCAAAAATAATGTAAATACTGTTTTTATAAAACATTGGCAACACTAGTTGAAGTATATATTTGAATATGTTGTGTGCATATGGGCTTGCGTGTGTGCATTGTAGGTGTTCATATATATGTACATATATATAGTATAATGTAATGAAATAATAAATGGACAGTGAGTCACACAGGAGAAGTGTCCGAGGTGGCATGAAGGGGAGGTAGCCCCAGAATTCCACCATTTGTGCTGACATTTAGGAGCCCTAAGGACCAACCATTCAACTGTGGAGCCTGAGTCATCTGCTGGTAAAATTAAAACTAAACATTCTCATCTCCTGAGAATCAGCTTATTTGTGTCCCAGACTGAACTGAGAGAATACAAGAATGCGATTAATTCAGTGTGAACGTCCTTTGTCTCACTAGCTCTGAGCTCCTGAGTCTCAGCTACATTTTGTTCCAATGTGATTCAGACTTAAACTCCAAATTCACAAAGCAAAG
>NW_007176736.1:6599-8043 GCF_000164805.1 Carlito syrichta
GTGGGATTACAGGCTGAGCCACCGAGCCCGGCTGAAAAATCATTTCTATGAGGCCTTGTTCTGTGTCGCTTGCTTACCACTGTGCTGTAAATACCCTTAGGTCAGGATCAGCGTGCCAGTGTGGCATCACTGAATGCCAGTTGGGAAGTCATTGGCAGAACAAGTGTGCATAAGCCAGTTACAATTCATCTCTCTGATAATATTCATGGGTCACTATGTTTTCTTTATTTTATGTTTATGATCATTTCTGCCTCACTCTTATGGTGCAGTTTCAGTAAAAATGTGAACCAAAATTATAGCATATTGGAGACAAAGGACATAAATAGTCACATCAATTTTTGAACACACAGTTGTGAAAGCAAAATTTTAGTCCATTAATAGTTGAATAACTCAAATTGTATAAATCATTTGATGGAATAGTTTGGAATTGTCACATTCAAAGGAAGAGACACAAAACTAAGACTCTTAAGTAGACACCCTAGAGAAAATGTGTACATATTCACCAGGACACATTTACAACATTGATAGAATTGTCGTTCTTATTATCCAAAAGCTATAAAATACAAACATAGAGCTACCGAATATATTTCTTAAAATATCATAAGTTTAAATACATATATCATGAAATTGGGACTTCCGGCAAGATGGTGATGGGACAGCTTGGTCTGTGACACACTCCATGAAAGAGAACACACATAAAGACTCTGGCTCTCTCCCGAGGTTGCAGCTCCCATTATCAGCAGCCTGCTCCTCACACAGAGTTCGACCACAGCCACTGCCCCACCACCTCAGCGGTCTCAGCCACCACCACAGCCATGGATGCTGCCGCTGCGGCCATTGCCCCACCCATGCCTGAGGTGACCACAGCTCCAGACCGTGAAGCCCCCACAAGCATGATCTACTGAAATTGCTGCTGCTGCCATGCCTCAGCCCTTGCCCATAGCCAGGCTTGTGGAGCTCCTTCCGTGCATGCACCTTGAAGCAGTGGCCACCACCGCTGCTACCGTTGCTTGCTCCCTCCTGTCTTGAGCAGCCTCTGACTTTGGCCCTGCCAGGCTTGCATTGACTTGCAGCCTCCAGCTGCTGCAGATAAAGATCAAATGGAGCGGTGAGGTACCACCACCTGCTGGCGATCCAAGGTAACAACATCAAAATGGGAAGTCAGAAGCTCCTTCCCCTTCATAAACAGACATAGGCCAAATCTGAGTGGTAGCCTGGGCAAGGAGCCCAGATCTGAACCACCCTTCACAGCAGGCCAGGGGCTGCTGAACCTAACTGTGAACAAATCTACCAGCCTGCAAAGGCAGCAAGAAATCAGAGCTGAAAGGACATTGGACTTAAAGGAAAAGTCTCAGAGTGTGCTTGGTTGGTTCTGTTAGCTTACTGACTTTACTCTATTCTTTGTTTTGTTTTGTTTTGTTCTTCTTTTTTTTCTCTGTAACCC
>NW_007176737.1:0-883 GCF_000164805.1 Carlito syrichta
TCATGTATATAAGTTTTAAAAGTTACACCATCTAGCGGTCTTTAGAAGAAACGAATAAGCCAAAAACACTATCTACTTTCAGTTAATGAGTCTTGAGATAAGTGTAAAAGGAGTTTCACTTAAACTAAACATAATGCATACAAGGTTTACTTTGACTTCGGTTCCACATCACTTGTCTAATTAAAAAATCCTTAAAATCACTAATACAAAACTATAGATTGTACATAGTGATAGTAGGAATATGAAGCCCATTAACTTGACCAAACAACAGTGGCCAGCATTTAAAGAATAACTATGAAAGTCACTTACTGTGAAGATACATACACTAATCTTTACTCTGAATAAACATATAAAGTGAGCTAAACATAATAAAATAAAACTAACACAACTAAAATTATTATGGTTGCATAATTGCCAATGAGTTTTAAAGTTTAGGATAATGGTGATTTGGCTGCTTTCCCTTATGCTTGGCAACTTGCTGGAAAACATATTTGTCTTAAGATAGGCAGTGGAGCAATTATTATTATCTTTGAGGCACCAATTTTATCATTGTGTGAACTTAAACTTATGAGCTTAAAACAATCTTTAAAGTAGCTATAGCACTAAAACTTAATTAATGACACAAAGTAAAAACCTTGTTAAACATAACCAGAGCCTAATAATTTTTGTCAACCCTCATACATATGTATATTGACTATATAAACTTGTATGATATTACATTTACCAATTATGATTAATACATGGATAAAACAATTATCATGTCAAGAAGAGTATTGCCAGGAACTCTCTTCAAAAGAGTCCCAAATTACAGTCCTTGAAGTGCTTCAAGAAAGTTCCCAGGTGCACGGTCCTTAATGTAGCAGTTCTTCTCTTTTGGGCTTTA
>NW_007176738.1:0-575 GCF_000164805.1 Carlito syrichta
CTCATTCTTGTGCTGCTTCTCCTCATCTTTATTTTTATCCTTGTGTTCAGCCTCCTCCCCTCGCCCAATTCATAAACTGGTGGGGAGCCAGAGGGGTCCTCAGACAACCCAGCAAGAAAGACCGAGAGGCTACCTCTGCCCCACCCTCACTGTGCAACCTGGAGCAGACAGAGACTTGGAGGATTTTAACATTCTTAAAGATAAGAAATTCCAGCCAAGAATTTCCTACCCAACCAAGCTAAGCTTCATCAGTGATGGAGAACTAAAATCATTCCCAGACATTCAGTCCCTAAGAGAATATGTTGCCTCCAGATTAGCCCTCCGGGAGATGCTTAAGAAGGTGTGGAACACAGAACACACACACAAAAGAACGATCATACCCACCACAAAACACAGAGTTAACAGAGAATACAGAACACACACAAACCTGAAAATACACACACATATATAATATGTATATATTACAAAAGTTAAAAGGAAACAAAGCAACCCTTAAGAGCCCTATGACAGGGATCGACTCTTGCATTTCAATAATGAAATTGAGTGTGAATAGTGTAAATGCACCACTGATGAGA
>NW_007176739.1:0-1434 GCF_000164805.1 Carlito syrichta
GGCTACTCAGCTGTTAGCAGGTTAAGTCACTAGTTAAGTCAGCAGGTTAGCCAGCTGGCTAGCTAGGTAATGAGGTAGTGAATTCAGCTGGCTAGCCACCTGGCTACCTAGTTAAGTCAGTTAATTCAGGAGGCTTCCCAGGTGGCTAGCTAGGTAGCTAGGTAGTTTAATCAGCTGCCTAGCCAGCTGGTTAGCTGGTTAAGTCAGCTGGTTAATTCAGCTGGCCAGCCAGCTGGCTAGCTAGTTAAGTCATTTAGTTAAGTCAGCTGACTAGCCTTCTGGCTAGCTGGATAAATCAACTAGTTAAGTCAGCTGGCCAGTCAGCTGGCTAGCTAGGTTGCTAGCTAGTTAAGTCAACTAGTTAAGTCAGTTGGCTATATAGTTAGCTATATAGTTAAGTCAGCTAGTTAAGTCAGCTGGTTAGCTAGTTAAATCAGTTAGATAAGTCAACTGGCTAACCAGCTGCCTATCGTGATAGCTAACTAGTTAAGTCAGCTGGCTAGCCAGCTGGTTAGTTAGTTAAGATACCTAATTAAGTCAGTTGGCTAGCAAGCTCGCTTGCTAGTTAAAAAGTTGTTTACTCAGATGGCTAGACGGCTGGGTAGCTAGTTATTTCAGCTAGTTAAGTCAGCTGGGTAGCAAAGTGGCTACTTAAGTTAGTTATGTCAGCAAGCTGGCTAGCTATCTCAGCTAGTTAAGTCAGCTAGCTAGCTAGATAGCTAGGTAGTTAGCTAGCTATATATTTCAGGTAGTAAAATGAGCTCGCTATCTAGGTAGTTAGGTAGTTTAGTCAGGTAGTTAAGTCAGCTGGTTAGCTAGTTAAGTCAGCTAGTTAAGTCAGCTGGCTAGCCTGATGTCTACCAGTGTAGCCAACTATTTTGGTCAGCTGGGTTGTCAGTTGGCTACCTAGTTAATTCACCTATTTAAGTCAACTCACTAGTCAGCTGCATAACTAGGTACTTAAGTCAGCTGGGAAGCCAGTGAGATACATAGGTAGCTAGTTAATTAAGTCACCTGACTAGCCAGCTGTCCATCCACTCATGTCAGCTAGTTAATTCAGCTGGCTAGTCAGCTGGCTTATGAGTTAAATCAGGTGCTTGAGTCAGCTGGCTAGCCAGCTGGTTAGCTGGTTAAGTCAGCTAGTTAATTCAAGTGGCTATCCATCTGTCTACCTAAGTAGCTCGCTAGTTAAGTCAGGTGGCTAGACAGCTGGCTAGCTGGTAAAGTCAGCTAGTTAAGTTAGCTGGCTAGTCACCTTGCTTGGTAGGTAGCTAGCTAATTAATTCAGCTGGCTAGCCGGCTTGTTAGCTAGTTAAATCAGCAAGTTAAGTGAGCTGATTTGCTGGCTGGCTAGCTAGATCTCTAGCTAGTTAAGTCGGCTCATTAGCTGGATGGATATCTAGATAGGTCAGCTAGCTAAATCAACTTGATAGC
>NW_007176740.1:0-661 GCF_000164805.1 Carlito syrichta
GCTGGCTAGCTAGGTGGCTGGCAAGATAAGCAGGCTGGTTAGCAGTCTGTTCTATGTGGCCAGCTAGTTACGCCAACTGACTAGCCGGCTGCCCAGCAGGATGACTGGCTAGTTAAGTCAACTGGCAATTCGACTGTCCAATCATCCAGCTGCCTATTTAAGCCAGCTGGCTATTCAGTTGGTCATCCTGCTAGCTAGCTAGCTGACTGCCTAGCCAGCTAGCCAGCCAGGTAGCTAGCTATTTAAGACAGCTGGCTAGCATCTCACCAACGAGGTATCTAGTTAGTTAAGTCAGCTGGCTAGCCAGCTAGTCAGCCAACTAGCTAGTCAGCTAGTTAAGACAGCTATATAGCCAGTTAGCTAGTTAAGTCAACTAGCAATTCAACTAACTATTCAGCTACCTAGTTAAGTCAACTTGCAATTCATCTAACTATTCAGCTACCAAGTTAAGTCAGCTAACTAGTCAGGTTGCTGTTCATCTAGCTAGTTAAGTAAGCTAGCAAGTCAGCTAGCTATTCAGCTAGATAGTTAAGTCAGCTAGCCAGCTTACTACCCAGTTAACAACTAATTAAGTCAGCCTGTTAGACAGTTAGATAGCTTCTTTGCTAGCTAGTTATGTCAGCTAGATAGCCAGCTAGCTAGTCAGTTAGCTAGTTAAGTC
>NW_007176741.1:0-627 GCF_000164805.1 Carlito syrichta
CCTGTCAGCTCACTCGCTGGCCGACTAGTTGTCTGCTCACCAGTAGGTTTATGTACCTGTTGACTAGCTATGTCTTCTGACTAGATGGCTCACTCGCCAGCCAACTCCTTAAGTTAGTTGAACAGTCAGTTCACTCGCTTGCTGACTAGTTAAGTCAACTGACCAGTTGGAACACTGCCAGCCAACTAGTTAAGTCAGCTGACAAGTAGGCTCACTCGCTGGCCAGCTAGTTAAGTCAGCTCACCTGTCAGTTCACTCGCTGGTTGACAAGTCAGCAAACCAGTCAGCTGACTAGATAAGCTAGCTAGGAAATAGGGCAAAAAATTAGGTCAAGTAAATATTTGGCCTACTAATTGGGTCAGCTAACCAGTTTGCAAACATTTTGGCTGACTATTTAGGTCAGCTCACTAGCCAGCCAACTAACTAGTCGGCCAATTTGTCAGTCAACTATTTAACCCAGGTAATTAGTCGTCTGAATAGTCAGCCGAATTGCTAAGACAGCTAACAAGTCGGCCGAATAGTCAGTCAACATGTTAAACCAGCTAAATAGATGGCCGACTCATCAGTCAACTAGTAAACTCACCTAGCTAACTCGTTATTCAACTAGTTAAGTCACCTAGCTAACTC
>NW_007176742.1:0-517 GCF_000164805.1 Carlito syrichta
AATTGCATGTTTGGCTAGACTGCTAGCCATCTGGCTCAACTAGCTTGCCACCTGGCTGGCTAGCTGGCACCCTAGCCAGCTAGCGGGCTGACCAGGTGGCTAGTCATTCAGCTAAATTAGGCAGCCTACTCACTAGACAGTCGGAAAGCTTACCTGCTTAATTAGACAGCCAACCTGCTGGTCAATTGGCTGCCAACCGTCTTAACTAGCTGGACACCTACATGACAAGCCTGTTAACCAGCCGACTTAACTTGCTAGTCAAATAGCTAGCCAGCTGGCTAACTAAATGACTTAACTAGCTGACTTAAGTAGATAGCCATCCAACTAGCCAACTGGCTTAACTAGCTAGCCACCTAGCTAGCCATCCATCTGCAGCTCACTTACCATGCTGATTTAACTAGGTGGTAATTCGGCTAGCCAGCTTTCATAATTAGTTAGCCACCTACCTACCCATGTGGCTAGCAAGCTGACAACCAGCTGACTTAGTGAGGTAGGCAGCAGGCTAGTCAATGACTAA
>NW_007176743.1:0-511 GCF_000164805.1 Carlito syrichta
ATAGCTCACAGTAATTTTCTTGCAGTGTATAGAAAGGAGTGAGCTTGATAAACACCTCCCCTTAAAAATCAACTAGAAGTTTTCTTTTATAATAAAGCTCTTCCACATTTACTGAAGAAGCAAAGCTAAGTGTACTTTTGCATCAGCATGAGTCAGAAATAGAAGCAGACATTTGTTCAGCAGGAAATCAGGATAATGGGATTTCCAGCTCCTCTAAATCATTTTGCAAAAGATAGTATCATTTTATGTAAGACAAATTCCCAGAAATGTCACAACCCCCAACACACACACACACACACACACACACACACACACGGACAGAAGGAAACTATTACAACTTGGGTATTTGCCTAGACATTGTCTGAAAATTACAGAAAATTGTCATAATCAATCTAATCACAACTGTTAAAGGAAATAACCTTCAACATAGAGTTATTTCGTACTCGACTATAATGTAGTTTTTATTTCTGATATAATACGAGGTTGCACAGAAACACTCAGGTTAAACTTA
>NW_007176744.1:0-546 GCF_000164805.1 Carlito syrichta
AGAGGAAAGGAATGGGATGAAATGGAGAGGAATAGAATGGTGAGGAACGGAAGTGCATGGTATGGAATGGAATGGAGAGGGAAGGAGAGGAATGGAATGAAGAGAAATGGAATGGAATGGTATGGAATGAAATGAAAGGTAATGGATTCGAATGGCTTGGAAAGGAATTGGGAGGAATGGATTGGAATGGAGTGGAAAGAAACGAAACGGGGTGAATAGAACTGAAAGGAATAGAATGGAGTGGAGTGGAGTGGAGTGGAAAGGAATGGAATGAAATGGAATGGAATGGGGAAGAATGAAATGGATTGGAATGGAGAGTAATGGAATGCAATGGAATAGAATGGAACGGAATGGATTGGAATGAAATTCATTGGAATATAATGAAATGCAGTTGAATGGAATGTGGAGGAATGGAATGGAATGGAGAAGAATGGAATGCAACGGAGAAGAAGGGAAATGAATGGAATGGAATGGAGTCGAATAGAGTGGAGTGGAGTGGAATAGAATGGAATGGAATGAATAGGAATGGAATGGAGAAGAAAGAAA
>NW_007176745.1:0-460 GCF_000164805.1 Carlito syrichta
GGAATGGAATGGGGAAGAATGAAATGGATTGGAATGGAGAGTAATGGAATGCAATGGAATAGAATGGAACGGAATGGATTGGAATGAAATTCATTGGAATATAATGAAATGCAGTTGAATGGAATGTGGAGGAATGGAATGGAATGGAGAAGAATGGAATGCAACGGAGAAGAAGGGAAATGAATGGAATGGAATGGAGTCGAATAGAGTGGAGTGGAGTGGAATAGAATGGAATGGAATGAATAGGAATGGAATGGAGAAGAAAGAAATGGAATGGTTTGGAGTGGAATGGAATGCGATGCAATGGAATGGAAGGAAATGGAGAGGAAAAGAATGGAATGGAAAGGATTAGAATAAAGAGGAATGGAATGAAATGAAATGGAGAGGAATGGAAGGGAATGGAATGGAGAGAAATGGAAATGAATGGAATGGAATAAAGTGGATTGAATGGAATGGACTA
>NW_007176746.1:0-2632 GCF_000164805.1 Carlito syrichta
TGTAGCCTAAAGGCTAGCCAGCTTACTTAAGTAGCTACCTACCTACATAGTCTGATGGCTTGTCAGCTGAGTTTAATACTTAACTAACTAGCTAACCTGCGGTCCAGTGAACTGACTTAACTATTTGATTTAACTAGCTAACCACCTGACTAGCCAGCTGATTTAACTAGTTAGCTACACTAATCGGCAGCTGGTTAGTCAGCTGACAATTAGCTGAGTTAACTAGCTAGCTACCTAACTAGCCAACTGGCTGGCCAGCTGACTAAACTAGCTCACTTAAGCAGCTAGTTAGTTGGCTAGACAGCTACTTAACTAGTTGACTTAACTATCTGGACAGTTGGGTGGCCAGCTGAATTAACTAGCTGATTTAACCAGCTAGCCCGCTAGCTAGCCAGCTGACTTTACTAACTAGCTATGTAGCTATCAAGCAGGAAAGACAGCTGAATTAACTAGCTGACTTAAATTGCTAGCAAGCTGGCTAACCAACTGACTTAACTAGCTTGCTACCTAGCTAACCATCTGGCTGCCAGCTGTGTTAATTCGTTGGTTTAACCAGCTAGGCAGCTGGCTAGCCAACTGATTCAACTAGCTTGCTTAACTAGCTGGCCATCTGTCTAGCCAGCTGACAACTATCTCTCTACCTAGCTAGCTAGCTGGCTAGTCAGCTGACCTAACTAGCAGTCTTATTTAGGTAGTCAGCTGACTAGCCAACTGAGTTAACTAGCTCACTACCTAGCTAGCCAGCTGGCTACCCAGCTGACTTAACTAGCTACTTAAATAACTGGCCTACTTGCTAGTCAGCTGAATCAACTGTCTTGCTATATAGCTAGCCAGATGGCTAGCCAGATGATTTAACTAGTTGCTTTAAGTAGCTAGCCAGTTGTCTAGCCAGCTCACTTAATTAGCAAGCAACCTAGCTAGCCAGGTGTCTAGCCAGTTGACTTAATTAGGTGACTTAAATAGCTAGCCAACAGGATATACAAATGACTTAATTATCTAACTACCTAGCTAGCAAGCTGTCTTGCCAACTGACTTAACTAGGTGACTTAACTAGCTAGCCAGCTTGCTAGCAGGCTGACCTAACTGCCTAGCTATCTAGTTAGCCAGGTGGATAGCCAACTGAGTTAACTAGCTAGCTACCTACATAGCCCACTTGCTAGCCAGCTGACTTGCCTAACTAACTGCCTATCTAAAAATCTGGCTAGTTAGCTGACTTAACTAGGTTACTTAACTAGGTAGCTCATTGTCAAGTTAGTTGATTTGACTAGCTAGCTACCCAACTAGCCAGCTGACTTAACTCGCTTACTTAACTAGCTATCAAGCTGACTTAACTAGCTGACTTAACCAGCTAGCTACCAAGCTATCCACTGGCTTAACTAGCTGAAATAACTAGCTAGCCAGATGGCTAGCCATCTGACTTAACTAGCTTTTTAACTACCTAACCAACTGGATAGCCAACTGACTTAATGAGTTGACTTAACTAGCTAGCTAGCTGGTTGCAAGCTGACTTAACTAGCTGACTTATCCAACTAGTCAGCTGACTAGCCAGCTGACTTAACTAGCTTGCTACCTATCTAGCGAGTTGACTAGACAGCTGACTTACCTAGCTGACTTTAGATAGCAAGCTGGCTAGCCAGCTCACATAACTAGCTAGCTACCTACCTAACCAGCAGGCTAGCCAGCTGAATTAACTAGGTGCATTGAACTGCTAGCCTGCTGGCTAGCAAGCTGACTTATCTAGCTAGCTACCTACATAGACAGCTGGCTAGACAGCCTACTAAACTAGCTGACTTAACCTGCTGACATCACTAGTTAGCCAATTAGCAATCTAGCTGACTTAACTATCTATTTACTTATGTTGCCAATTGGCTAGCTAGTTCACTTAACTAGCTGAATTAACCAGCTATTCAACTAGCTAACCAACTGACTTAACTAGCTCACTACCTAGCTAGCCACCTGGCTAGCCAACTGACTTAACTAGCTAGCTACCTAGTTAGCCAACTGATGTGAATAGTTAGCAAATTAGCTAGCTACCTAGCTAACAAGCTGACTTAAATAGTTAGCTGCCTAGCTAGGTAACTGGGTTAACCAGCTTGGTAACTAGTTAGCTTACTTGTTATCTAACGTGCTAGCTAAGTGATTTAATCATCTGACAACTCGTTATCTAACAAGCTAGCTAACTGACACAACCACATGATTTAACTCGTTACCTATCTAGCAAGATAGCTGACTCATCCAGCTGAGCTTAACTCGTTAGGTAACTGCAGGCTAGCTTACCCAATCAGCTGACTCAACCAGTTTTCTAACTAGTTAGCTAGCTGTATCAACCAGCTGATTTAATCCCTTAGTTAAATAGCTAACTTCCTGACTCAACCTGAAGATGTAACCCATTAACTCACTAGCTAGCTAGCTGTCTTAACCAGCTGACTAATTTAGAAAACTGACTTAACTAGCTGACTTAGCTAGCTGACTTAACTATATAGCCAGCTGACTTAACTGGCTGACTTAACTAGTTAGCTAGTTGAATTACTTACCTGAATTAAATAGTTAGCTTACTATTTAGCTAGCTGAATTACTAGCTGATTTAATAATTAGCTAACCAGTTAGGTAGCAGACTTAAATAGCTACTGAA
>NW_007176747.1:0-363 GCF_000164805.1 Carlito syrichta
ACTAGCTAACTGGCTATCTAGCTGACATAACTAGCTAGCAAACAAGTTATCTACTGTTGGGAGTCAGCCATGGAGGCCCACTGATCGTTGGGATCAGGAATGGTCATTGACCCCCAGACCACTAGGATGCATTTGGGAGCTATTTGACCCCATTTCCTCCCCTTTCTACTCAGCACTAACCTGATTAATCTCCTATAAGTTCAAACATAAAAACTCTGGAACTGAGATGAACACAAGTTCACTTTAGATGCTCATTGCTCCCATTCTTTCACAAAATGCAGTTTCGGCTTTCACACAACTTGTAATGCAAACTTGGGTCATATCTAAGAGCCTTAGTGTTGGTCACAGGCTTCTGGGTTGTGA
>NW_007176748.1:0-589 GCF_000164805.1 Carlito syrichta
TTACATCTGTTGATGTATTTAATTACATTTATGGTCTTGCAGATGCTTAACCAGCTCTGCATCCCAGCGATGAAGCCTACTTGGTCATGGTGGATGATTTTTGAGATATGTTGTTAGATCTGATTTGCTACAATCTTGTTGAGAACTTTTGCATCTATGTTCAACAGGGATATTGGCCTGTCTCCTCCTTGTAGAATTCTGCCAGAAATCCATCTGATCTAGGGCTTTTTATTGCAGGTAGTTTTCTTATGACAGGTAAATTTCCTGGATTGTTATTGGTCTATTTAGGATCTCAATTTCTGCTTGTTTCAAACTTGGGAGATTGTATGATGTCAGAAAGTCCTCCATTTCATTTAGGTTATTGAGTTTGTTTCTATACCAGTGTTCATAGTAATCTCTGATAATCGTTTGTATTTCTTCGGGGTCAGTTATGACTTGATCTTTTGCATTTCTGTTTGTATTTATTTGGGCTTCCTGTCTCTTTTTCTTGGTTATTCTGGCTAAGAATCCATCAATCTTGTCTATCTTTTCAAAGAATCAGCTTTTTGTTTCGTTGATTTTTTTCTATAATATTTTTGTTTTCTATGTC
>NW_007176749.1:0-616 GCF_000164805.1 Carlito syrichta
TGGTAATAGAATAGATACATATATCAACAAGGCAAGAGAGTCCAGAATAGGTGCTCACATACATGCTCACTAGATTTTGAGAAAGATGGCAAGTAGTGTTGTGGAGAAAGGACAGTCTTAGCAACAGTACTATAGCAATTGGATGTGCATGTTTATGAAACATTTAGTCTACACATCATCATAGTCCAAAAAATGTATTCAAACTTTAGTATAAACCAAAACCTATGATGTAGAATTGTACAGTTTTTGTAAGATGAAAAAAGGACATGGGAGGAACTTTGGGTCAGAAAAATATCTCTGAGGGAAACATCAAAATCAAGGTGCATAAAAGGAAGATAGGAATGAATGGGGCATTGTGGAAATGCAGGGCGTGTGGACTGTTTGGAGAGGTTGAAAAGACCAGTCCCAGGCTGGAGGAAGAATTGGCAAATCACTAGTTGATGATGGATTCCCATGTAGGCTCTATGAAGAGGTTTCAGGACTGAGATGAGGTGTCAGGTGTAGAAGCCACCCTGCAGGAGTGGTGTCTCTGGATATGCCTCTGGGAGATTGCAGAGCTGGGCAGGGCCTGGTATAGGAACCTGATGGGATTCAGGGCCAGTCCTCTTCTGTGGTC
>NW_007176750.1:0-638 GCF_000164805.1 Carlito syrichta
TTTTAAATTAGAATATAGATGAGAGAATAATAACTTGTACAGTGACTCTAGCCCATAAGTATTCATATTATTCTATACATTACAGTGTATAGTTTGTTTTATAATTGTTAACTAATTTGACAGAAAAAGGTAACCTCTTTGGGGACTTCATAATATACTTGGGAAAGTGAGGCTTGCTTGCTAGAAATAATTGAAAACACCACAAAAACAATGAATGAGCAATTAACAAGTTGTGTGGTTCTGATAGGTGAAGACAAATTTAGAGAAGATGAGAAAGAGCTAGAGCATTCTGGGAACACAACTTAGAGAAGAAAACATGCTTTTTGTTTTTTAGATGTTAGCATTTTCCCAAAGGGTACTCATTTTAGGAAGCCACTATATGGTCATTATAGTCTACATTTGCATTCATAATAAGCACTGCAATTTGTTGAGCTCTTAATCTTTAGAAAACCATTTGATATACTTTCGTCTATTTGATCCTTATAATCAATAAGGTGGGCAGGGCAGATATTGTGCTCATTTTATTGCTGAGGGGAAAAGAGATGGATTCACCCAGAATGTCACCATTGCTAGGTGAAGAAGCCAAGTTCAAGGTCAGCTCTTGTAATTGTGAGTCTGATTCTTTTCTCCTTTTGTCG
>NW_007176751.1:0-5070 GCF_000164805.1 Carlito syrichta
TATGCTTGCAAGTAAATGACATTCTGGAAAAGATAAAACTTGGAGACAGTAAAAAGATTAGTGGCTGCTGAGAGAGCAGAGCAGGAAAAGGATGAGCAGGCAGAGCACAGAGGATTTTTAGAGTGGTGAAAATACTCTGTGTGATACCATAATGGCTGGTACATGTCATTACACATTTGCCCAAACCCATAGAACGTACAACACCAACACCAAAGATAACCCCTGATGTAAACCATAGACCTCAGGGGATAATGATGTGTCAGCGACACAGGCTCATCAATTTTAGCAAAGGCACCTCCCTAGTGAGGGATGTTGGGGGATTGGAGAAAGGCTATGCGTGTGTAGGGGCAAAAAGTGTTGGACAAAACTCCGTTCGTGCCTTCTCTCAGTTTTGCTGTGAACCTAAAGCTGCTTTAACGATGTCAATCTTAAAAAAAAGTCCTAGATGAGCACTGCCCAATAGAAATGGAATGCATGCTAATAATGAAGCCACATGTGTAATTTTAACTTTCCTGGCAGCCACATTAACAATAAAAAGAAGCGGGTTAAATTAACTTTAATAACATATTTATTTAAGCCAGCATACTAAAAATATTGCTGCAAGCCGGGTTTGGTGGCTCAGCCTGTAATCCCACGCTTTGGGATACTGAGGTGAGTGGATTGCCTGCGCCCGCGGATTCGAGACCCGCCTGGGCAGCTTGGCGAGATCTCAACTCTACAATAAATCAAAAAATAAGCCGGGTGTGGTAGCGCGTGCCTCTAGTTCCAACTACCTGGAAGGCTTAGGCGGAAGGATTGCTGGAGCCCAGCAGGTCGAGGTTGTGGTGGCTGGGAGCATACCACTGCACTCCAGTCTAGGTGACAGAGTGAGACTCCAACTCAATAAAATAAAATAAAATAAAAATAAAAATATTACTGCCAATGTATAATCAATATGTCATTAATTAGATTTTTATATTTTTAATGCTAGATCCTTGAAATCTAATGGACATTTTACGCTGACAGTATACCTCCATTCAGACCAGCCACATTTCCAGTGCTCAGTAATCATATATAACTAGTGTATTAATGTATACAGGTCTAGATCTTTATCAATAAGGGGCTTTACTTAGATCAATCTAGATGCTGATCTCTCCTGCTCATTATGCAGTATCTTTTGAGCATCTATTATTTTCTAATATTGAGCTAAATTCTTATAGTATTTCAAGTAGTAAAAGACAATGTAGACAATCAATTCTGATTAAACACGTAATTTCTTAGAACTAAGATTCCTAAAGTCATGACACTCCACTTTATCTAAAGTAAGATTTGCGATAATAGACACTGAGATAACAAAAGCTGGCGATGACACAAAGGCTCACATTTATTTTAAGCAGTTATCCTGTGCCAGACATCGTTTACATGTGATAATTTTTGTATAGTTTTCACAATAACCCTTTGAATTGAATACAATTATATTCAGAATTCTAGACTCCTAATATCGATATACTACCAATGTGAATAGTAATTCTCGTCACTCTTGCAATAATAGTGGCTTATTGCCTTGTACGAAGCAATTAAGTATCATTTCATTAAATTTCACAATACTTTGCAAAATAGGGATCATTAATTCCATTTTTAAATTAGAATATAGATGAGAGAATAATAACTTGTACAGTGACTCTAGCCCATAAGTATTCATATTATACTATACATTACAGTGTATAGTTTGTTTTATAATTGTTAACTAATTTGACAGAAAAAGGTAACCTCTTTGGGGACTTCATAATATACTTGGGAAAGTGAGGCTTGCTTGCTAGAAATAATTGAAAACACCACAAAAACAATGAATGAGCAATTAACAAGTTGTGTGGTTCTGATAGGTGAAGACAAATTTAGAGAAGATGAGAAAGAGCTAGAGCATTCTGGGAACACAACTTAGAGAAGAAAACATGCTTTTTGTTTTTTAGATGTTAGCATTTTCCCAAAGGGTACTCATTTTAGGAAGCCACTATATGGTCATTATAGTCTACATCTGCATTCATAATAAGCACTGCAATTTGTTGAGCTCTTAATCTTTAGAAAACCATTTGATATACTTTCGTCTATTTGATCCTTATAATCAATAAGGTGGGCAGGGCAGATATTGTGCTCATTTTATTGCTGAGGGGAAAAGAGATGGATTCACCCAGAATGTCACCATTGCTAGGTGAAGAAGCCAAGTTCAAGGTCAGCTCTTGTAATTCTGAGTCTGATTCTTTTCTCCTTTTGTCGTGCTTCCAAAAATCTGGTATATATAGTCCTACTGGTTGTGATATGATTTCAGGTGCATGGAAGACTTTGCTTTGTATTTTATTCTTATTTCATTATGTAAAGGGCATTATTGCTTAGGACGGAGCTAAAGGATGTATTTAAATCACAAAAGTGAGTTTAGTCAAGCACAAACATAGGTAAATAGTCCAGATGGAGCCGGCTTGGTGGCTCAGCCTGTAATCCTGCGCCTTGGGAGGCTGAGGTGAGTGGATGGCTTGAGCCGTGGGTTTGAGACCCACCTGGGCAACTTGGCGAGACCTCATCTCTACAATAAATCATAAAATCAGCCGGGCGTGGTAGCGCATGCCTGTAATTCCGGCTACTCGGAAGGCTGAGGCGGAAGGATCGCCGGAGCCCAGCAGGTCAAGGCTGCGGTGGCCGGGAGCGGCCACTGCACTCCAGTCTGGGCGACAGAGTGAGAATCCAACTCAAAAAAAAAAAAAAAAAATAGTCCAGATGGGATGCAAATATGATAAAAACCATGAGAAACTCTACCTTATATAATGCAATATATTTTCGACTAGAAATTGTCAGTTATGCTTTCTATTGCTTAATGCAGATTCTAGTGAGCAAGATGTATTTTTTTGTTTGAATACAAATGAACATTTAATCCCAGTGGCAAATAGTGTTTTAACACCTTTAGTATTCCATTTTGACTTTATAGAATTATTGTTTGGTTTATTCTCTTTTCTTCTTCACTGAACTGTTAATTCCTTGAGGGCAATGGCTTTGTCATACATTTTTGTGGCCCTCAGTTTACCTACATATTTATTCTAATTAGATTAGTGTATTAGAAAGAAACAGAGACTCATTTGTATTACCTCAAGAAAACAGTATATTTTTTGGAAGGAGAGCTGTAGACAGAGCCAGAAAGTAAGAAAGAGGCAGCTCGAGGGACCATCAACTCACCTCCTGTCTTGCTAGTTTCTCAAACTGTCTTTCTTTCTCTGATATTTTTCTTTCTCTCTGGAGAAAGCTGGCTTCCTTTTGATTCAGAATTTCTGCTTCCTTATCATTTTGGCTTATGTAGAGCTTTTCACAGCCTTTTAGCTTTGACTGTACCTCATCAATGACGTGAAGCTCTCTCCATGCCTCCCTTATCTCCACCTTCTAGCTTCTGAGTGCAAATTCCCAAATACGAAATCTGATTGGTCTAGTGCAGATTTCTAAATGGGTCATGTGTTCACAGACTAAATAACAACGATTGCATCTAATAAATATCTCATATCCAAAATCCATCACCCATTGATGATGTCCCACCAACCTCCCGCCATCATCCTCCCAGTTCTTGGGCATCAACCCTCCATCCCGTCTTTGTCTTGCCTTCTCTACCCCCTAGCCTTTCTATCAGACAATGCTATGGATCATATCTTTAAACATATCAAAACCTTTCCAATTTTTTCTCTCTCCATCACTGAAACCCGAGTGAAACCACCATCACCTCTTGCCTAGGTTAACTGTAATAGCCATTTAACTTGTCTCCTTGTCCCACCAAAAAGTATATTTTTCACCAAGCAGTTAAAATAATTGTTAAAATATGTAAGTCAGATCATGTTACTTCTATAATTTGAGGCGAAGGATGCCCATTTCATCCAGAATAAAATTCATGCGCCTTGTGGGACCCCTGAGACCCTGCCTGATACTGGCCCCGGCCTGCCTCAGTGCACGTTGCTCTTCCCTTCCCCACCATGTCCTTGCTGCACTTGTCTTCTTTCCACCCCTTTACCACACCAGGCCTCTTTCCGGCTTTGCCCCGGTATTCCATCTGCAAGAGTTTCTTCTCCAGAGCTTTGCATGGTTCGTTCTTCTTGCCATTCAAGTCTCAGCTCAAATGTCCCCTTCTAAAAGGGATCTCCTCCCTGGTTATTCTCATCACATCACTCTGTTTGATTTTTGTCCTGGCACATCTTGTTATCCAACACAATCTTGGTCTCTAGTTTCTTTGCTTGTTATTTTGTCTGTTCCTTCCTCTCACTAAAACGTGAAACTCTATGAGAAGGACCCAAGCAATCTCATTCTCTGCTGAATGTCCAGCACCAAGAACAGTTTCTGGTACAGAGTAGGCATTCAAAAACGGTGCTGAATGAGGGACTGAGTTTCTCTTTTGGCCAGCAGCTACTTACACATTATTGACTGACTACCAAATGGGTGCCCACTTGGCATCCAGTTAGCTAAGATGAGTGGAACCTCTACATCTCAACGAAGCTGAACATGGGTTACAAGCACCCTGTCCTCATCCGGTTACACACTTCACGGGACAAGCAGTCACTGACCAAATGAGTGGATGGACAGGGGCTCAAAAGTTCACCATCTCTGAGGATTCCTGCTGATGTACAATGAGACTTCGAAAGAAGAGCTGAGTGTGCTTTTTGTTCTCTTACTGCCTGTATTTCTCTTCGAGAAAGCATATAAAAAGCACTAGAGACACACTGTTTATCTGGCCAGCAGCATTTGGTTGGAAATTGAAGTGATTTTTAAAACTGTGGAAACATGGTCATCTGGCACTAGTGAAGAGCATGAGTTAGGAAGGAATGCACATGGCGTTTTCACTTAGTCTTGCACAACATACGCCATTTACGTTCATTTTCTTCTGTGGCACTTTCTGTTCTAATGTGGGATGTTTATGCTTTGCTTAGAACAAAATCTGTATAAAGGAAATACTAAACCTTATCATTCTTTAGAGAACATTCACTGTGCAGAGAGACTGAACTCCATCTCTAAAGACCATAGTAATCAGAGGAGTAACTTCAGATTTGGAAATGGCAAAATCCCTCTCAG
>NW_007176751.1:5396-6102 GCF_000164805.1 Carlito syrichta
CAGGCTCGGTGACTCAGCCTGTAATCCCATGCCTTGGGAGGCTGAGGTGAGTGAATGGCCTGAGCCTGCAGGTTTGAGACCCGCCTGGGCAACTTGACAAGACCTCATCTCTACAATAAATAAATAAATAAATTCCCTTTGTAGCCAAGCAGAAGCCCTAGTGTTGGGAGCCGGCCACGGAGGCCCACCTGAACATTAGGGATCAAGGTGGACTGTGGACCCTGAGACCACTAGGATGTGTTCATGGGCTGTTGGCCCATTTCCTCCCCCTTTTTTGCTATTTGGCACATCTCGTCAGAAGGAGCTCTGTTGACCTAAGCCGAAGGCTCTGTGACTGTGAGAGGCATGGCTAACTCTAGAAACTCATTGTTCCTGTTTCCCATGAACTGTGGTTTTGACTTAGGTCACATTTGGGAGCCTTCTATTCGGTACAAGCTTCTTTATAAGATTTAAAAGTATATTTGTAGAATTAGTATATACATATGGAGAGCTGTTTTCAGCTTTAGATGGTATAGATGATTATCTAGAGTTACCAGAAATGGCCCAGCACGAACTTTGGACTGGGCCACATTCCTAAGGGCTCAGCGTGTACTTTGGACTGGGCTGCATTCTTTTAAACCGGTTTTAGCTACAATTAGTGTGGGGTTTTTTCTACTTATTATAGAAACTGAATTTATTCTACTCATAGAAAGCATTGTAGAATAGG
>NW_007176752.1:0-637 GCF_000164805.1 Carlito syrichta
AATGATGCTTTGATAACCCAGATAACATATTACCTCAAAACTGCAATAGAAAGAAAATGGTAGAATTTACAGAACATCCTTTGAGAAATCCAGAAAGGACTGATATTAGACATAAAAACAGTAGCTTGTAGCTTTTCTGAAAAAGAAGCACATTTCTTCTCAATTAAAGAGTGGAATTGGGGACAGATATAGTTTACTTTCAAATGACCATGCACAATTTTCCCATTTTTCATAATGTCAAAGGAAATATTCTCTACATTTCCATTTTTACCTACTCCTTGGTCACACACCATTTGAGCAGAAAGACCCACTGTATGCTGAGAAGGCACAGCCACAGGCAATCCCTCTGCTTTTCTCTCTACATCTCCCTCCAGGTACAACACAATTGTCCGTAGCTGCTGCGGTGTCCTGCATACCTGGGCTCCACTCCTGGTGTCCCTGTGGCTCTTTCCTCCAGATCCAAGACCATCCTGTAGAAATGCAGGGAATAAACACACCCCAGATAGTCTTGTTGTCCAGTGGCTGTTCCACCTACAAGGGCAACACTGCAAATGCAAACACATTTCTTGGAGTTTTATTCAGGATGTCGTGTCCTTGTCAAACTGAGGTCTTATGGAAAATGGCAGAAACTGTGATC
>NW_007176753.1:0-941 GCF_000164805.1 Carlito syrichta
TACAAGGGCAACACTGCAAATGCAACACATATCTTGGAGTTTTATTCAGAATTTTGTGTCCTTGTCAAACTGAGGTCTTATGGAAAATGGCAGAAACTGTGATCTCTCAAATAGTTTTAAGAACAGATATAACTTCAGAAACACACATTTGACCAAATGTAAAGTAACAGCAAATTTCTTTATTTTATATATTTATTTCCATACTTTGCTACATACATAATAATTATACATATTTATGGAATACAGTGTGTATTTTTATACATGTATACAATGTGTAATGATCAAATTGGACTAATTTGCATATCCATCACCTCAAACCTTTATCATTATTTGTGTTTGCAGCATTCAAAATTCTCTCTCCTAGCTATTTAAAAAATTAATTTAAATTGTCATTTGCTATAGTTACCCTACAGTACCATAAAAACTGGAACATATTCCTCCTAGTTAACTATAATTTTGAGGAAGGTGATCTACTGACCACCTTTATGAAACTTTACCCTAATATGAATGATAATTATAGGTGGGTTTTTATGCTAACTTAGCTCCTAAAATCTTGATAAATGAACACCTTCAACTATAATAAGTGAGAAAACAAGGTTATTCAATTTAATCTGTATGTGTGTTCCTATTCTCAAGCAGGTATAATTCATTGTATATTAGTATTCAAAATCATATATATTCTACAGGACAAGTTGTGTGATAATTCATGAGTTATCTCCATCTTAAAGTGGAATGTACTATTATTTACTTTAAAACAGATTAGAAATAAGCAAGAGAGAGCTTTTTTTAATAATTACATTCACTTTTAGTTTTTTCTCTTTATTTTAAAGATGTGGAGTACAATTCAGGGTTAGGTATACAAATGTTCATTATGTAGGTACCCCTGTTGATGAGATGTGCCCCTCCCTCCCCTGGCAGTTTCCCACTACTGCCAATCCCTT
>NW_007176754.1:0-1040 GCF_000164805.1 Carlito syrichta
GAACAGGCTAGAACATATGCAGATGAAATTCATCAAACCACCCCCGCTCACCCTCTTGGGCGGTAGTGGTCCCAGACCAAGACCCAGGTTGGGATTACAACTCCCCTGCTGGCATTGAAGCTAGGGACCATTTTTCTACTTGCCTCCTTTCTGGGTTGCACAGGGCCACACAAAAGACAGTTAACTTTGAAAAACTCCAGGAAGTCATTCAGGAAAAAGAGGAAAACCCCTCCAACTTCCTCAGCCATCTCACCAGGGCGCTTCAACAATTTACTAACATAGACCTCGAAATCCCTGATGGCCGACAACTCCTAATGACATATTTTTTCTCCCAAAGCTATCCAGGCATTAAGGCAAAACTAAAAAAACTCAACTGAGGCTCCCTCACTCCCTAACATGATGTTCTCACAGCAGCCTTTAAAGTGTTCCATAACCGGGATGAGAAGGCAAAAAAACACAAATATCAAATGCTGGCCCAGGCCCTCCATGGCAACAGGGTCACCTCCAGTATCACCCAGAGTGGTGGCAATGCCCAAAACCAATGACAACCACCAGGACCCTGCTTCAAGTGCGGGCAGCCAGGGCATTGGGCACGAGGGTGCCCCAACCCCAGAGTACCCCAAAAACCATGTCCTAGAAGTGGACAGGTGGGACACTGGGCAGTGGACTGGCCTGGTCCCCAAGTAGGGACCGGGTCAACCCCCCATCCTGCTCTGGATCTGTTGGGCATGGCAGCGACTTTAGACTTATGGGACCCAGGGTCTCCCTGCCTGACACTAATCTCAAATCATTGGGAACCCAGGGTCACTATAACGGTTGACGGGCACCCCATCCACTTTCTCCTGGATACCAGAGCCACCCTTTCTGTCATACGAGAGTTTTGGGGCCCGACTTCCCCGTCTAAGTCCCCTATAGTTGGGGTAGGGGGCCAGTCCATCCTTCCACGCATAACTCCTACAGTTACATGCATCTTTGTAAATGTCCCCTTCACTCATTCCTTTTTAGTAATGCCTCAATGTCCTGTGCCTCTTATGGGCAGA
>NW_007176755.1:0-335 GCF_000164805.1 Carlito syrichta
ATATGTTCATGAAAACAAGGGGGTGGTCTTGGGAGTCCTGGGACAACTTTGTGGACAAACATTTGCCCCAGTGACCTATCTCTCAAAACAATTAGACCACATTGTCCAGGGCTGGGCCCCATGTCTACGAGCACTGTCTGCTGCCCACATGCTGGTGTGCAAATCTAAAAAACTCACCTTTGGGGCCCCTATTACCGTAACCTCCCCCCCACCATCTACAGCACCTCCTAAGCTACAAAGGCCTTCAAACGCTGCATCCCAGTCAAGTACTATCACTCCTTGTCTTCTTTTAACAGGATCCCTCCATATCCTTTCAAACTTGTGCACCCCTAAAC
>NW_007176756.1:0-465 GCF_000164805.1 Carlito syrichta
CAATGAAATGGGGTAAGGACTAAGCTGTTGAAAGGGTAAAGATTTTGCTTGTTATTAAAGCTAATCTGATGTAAATTCAAATTAGAATGTTACAAATTCATTATGCTAAATGTAATCCATAGCAACTACAAGGAAAATAGCTGTAGAATACACACAGAAGAAAATGAGAAAGGAAATTCATTGTGTCACTGTAAAGAATGACCAAAAACTAACCAAGACAGCAGTGCAAGAAATGAATGACACAAAAGTTGTACAATATATAGAAAACAATTAGGAAAATGACAGAAGTCCTTCCTTATTAGTATTTACTTTTAGTTCAAGTTCTTAGCTTTACTTCACTTTATACCATTAAATAAGTCCTCATTATGAACCCAGATTACAGGACATTATGCAGGAAGGAGAAAAGCTTCTTTAAAAGGATGCCTAGGCGGACATATTAGGGGCTGCATCTAATCTTTTTTGGAA
>NW_007176757.1:0-752 GCF_000164805.1 Carlito syrichta
AGCTACCTAGGTAGCCAGCTGTCTAGTCAGCTGACTAAACTAGGTGACTTTACTAGCTAGCCTTCTGGCTAGCAGCCTGACAACAGTTTCGGCCCTAGCCAGCCAGCTGGATATCCAGCTGACTTAACTAGCTAGCTACCTACATATCCCGCTGGCTTGCCAGCTGACTTAACTACCTAACCAGCTGGCTATTGAGCTGACATAGCTAGGTTACTTAAATAACTATATAATGGTCTAGACAGCTGAGTTAACAAGCTCGGCAGCTGGATAGCCAGCTGACTTAAATCGCTGACATAACTAGCTAGCATGCTGACTTAAATAGATGACTTAGTCAGCTAGTTACCTAGCTAGCCAGCTGGCTGATCTAGCTGGCTTATCTAGATAGATATCTAGCTAGCTATCTAGCTAACCAGCTGATTTAAGAAGCTGACTTAACTAGCTACCTAATTACCATAACTAGCTGATGAATCTAGCTAGCTACCTAGGCAGCCGGCTGATTTAACTGGCTGAAATAACTAGCTGGCCAGCTGATTGCAACCTGACTTAACTAGCTGACTAGTTAGATTACTCTTTATCTAAAGTGCTAGCTAGCTGACTTAGTCATCCAACTTAACTCATTAGATTACAAGCTTCCTAGGTGCCTTAAGCAGCTGACATAAGTCATTAGCTAACTAGCTAGCTAACTGACTCATCCAGCTGACTCAACCTTTTTGCTAATAGCTGGCTAGATGACTCAACCAGCTGACTTAACC
>NW_007176758.1:0-973 GCF_000164805.1 Carlito syrichta
TAGTTAAGTCAACTGGCTAGCAAGATGGCTACGTAGGTGGCTAGTTAGTTAAGTCAGCTTGCTAGCCATCTGGATAGCTTGTTAAGTCAGTTAGTTAAATCAGCTAGCTAGCCAGTTTGGCAGCTAGGTAACTAGATAGTTAAGTCAGTTGGCTAGCCAGCTGGCTAGGTAGTTAAGTCAGCTTGCTAATTCATTAGCCAACTTGATAAGACAGCTAGCTATCTCCTTATCTAACTAGTTAATTAGCTAGTTAACTCGTTAGCCAACAAGTTAAGTCAAATAACTAATTCATTAACCAACTAGTTAAGTCAGCTATCTATCTCATTATCCAACTAGTTAAATAAGCTAGCTAAGTCAGCTAGCTAACACAGTAGCTAACTTGTTAAGTCAACTAACTAAGTCAGCAGGCTCACTAGTTAGCTAAGTAGTTAAGTCAGTGAGTCAAGTCTCCTAGTTAACTAGTTAGTTGACTAATTAAGTCAGCTTGTTATTCAGCTAGCTAACTAGTTAGCTAACTATTTAAGGCAGCTAGTTTAGTCAGCTGGCTAACTAGTTAAGTCATCTGTTCAAGCTAGCAAGTTATGTCAGTTACCTAAGTCAGCTCATTAATTCAGCCTTCTAACTTGTTAAATCAGCTTAAGTCAGCTAGCTAGCTAGTTAGCTAACGGGATAAATCAGCTGGTTGAGTTAGCTAGCTAGCCATTTAGTTAATGGGTTAACTCAGCTGTTTGAGTAAGCTAGCTAGTTAGTTAGTTAACGGGTTAAGTCAGCTGGGTGAGTAAGCTAGTTATCTAGTTAGCTTACAATTTAATTCAGCTGGTTCAGTCAGCTAGTTAGCTAGTAATCTAACGAGTTAAGTCAGCTGGTTGAGATAGCTAGCTAGCTAGTTAGTAAATGATTTAAGTCAGCTGGGTAAATCAGCTAGCTAGTTAGCTAACGAATTAAGTCAGCTGGTTGATTCAGTTAGCTAGCT
>NW_007176759.1:0-738 GCF_000164805.1 Carlito syrichta
TAGCTAACGGGATAAATCAGCTGGTTGAGTTAGCTAGCTAGCCATTTAGTAATGGGTTAACTCAGCTGTTTGAGTAAGCTAGCTAGTTAGGTTAGTTAACGAGGTTAAGTCAGCTGGGTGAGTAAGCTAGTTATCTAGTTTAGCTTACAATTTAATTCAGCTGGTTCAGTCAGCTAGTTAGCTAGTAATCTAAACGAGTTAAGTCAGCTGGTTGAGATAGCTAGCTAGCTAGTTAGTAAATGATTTAAGTCAGCTGGGTAAATCAGCTAGCTAGTTAGCTAACGAATTAAGTCAGCTGGTTGATTCAGTTAGCTAGCTAGTTAGCTAACGATTTAAGTCAACTGCTTAAGTCAGCTAGCTAGCACATTAGCTAACGAGTAAGCTAACTTGTTAGCTAGCTGGTTAAGTCAGTTATTTTGCTAGGTAGCTAACTATTTAAGTCAGCTGGTTCGCTAGGTAGCTAGCTAGTTAGCTAACTATTTAAGTAAGCTGTTTAGCTAGGTGGCTAGCTAGTTAGCTAACTACTTAAGTCAGCTGACTAGCTAGGTAGCATGCTAGTTAAGTCAGCAAGTTAAGGCAGCTAGCTAGCTAGTTAAGTCAGCTAGTTAAGTCATCTAGCTAGCCAGCTAGGTAGGTAGGTAGCTAGTTAAGTCAGCTGGCTAGCCAGCTAGATATCTATGTAGCTAGCTAGTTAATTCGCTGACTAGCCTGCTGGCTAGCTTGTTAAATCAGCTAGTT
>NW_007176760.1:0-376 GCF_000164805.1 Carlito syrichta
TGAGCTGACTAGTTATCTGACTTGATGGAAATCGAGAGAGCGCACTAGTTAGCTGACTATTTAGCGAAGTCGCTAGCCGACTTCTTAGCTAAGTAGCTAACTGATTTGCAAGCAAACTTTACTAGATACCTGACTAGCTAGCTGGCTACAAGCTGATATAACTAGCTAGCAAACAAGCTATCTAGCTGTCTAGATAGATGACTTAATTGCCCAGCTAACTGTCTAGTTAGCTGGCTAGCTAACTTAACTATCTAGCTATCTAGTTGACTAGCTAGCTGACTTAACTAGCTACCTGACTAGAAAGCTGACTAGCTAACTGACTTAACTAACTAGCTGAATAGGTAGCTGACTTGCTAGCTGACATAACTAGCTGGCT
>NW_007176761.1:0-653 GCF_000164805.1 Carlito syrichta
GGGCTCGCTCGCTTTCCATCACATCAGCTAATTAGTCAGATCACTCAGCTGCAAACTGGTCAGCAAACTAATCTGCTCGCTAGCCAGCCAGCAGGTCAACTAAATTGTCAGCATGATCACAGGCCAACAGGTCACCTAACTTGTCGGCTTGCTCGCCAGCTGACTAGTTAAGTCACCTCACCAGTTGGCTTGCAAGCTGACTGAGTAGTTACGGCAGCTCCCATGACGGGTAACTTTCCAGCACACTAGTTAAGTCAGATCACCATTTTGTTCATTCAACGACTGACTAGTTAACTCTTCTGACCATTCGGCTCACTCACTAGCCAATGAAAGTCAGCTGACCAGTCAGTTCACTCACTGGCTGACTAGTTAAATCAGCTGAACAGTCGGCTCAATCGCCAGGCGAATAGTTGTCAGATGGTCAGTCAGGTCACTCACCGGCCAACGAGTTAAGTCAGCTCACCTGTGGGCGAACTTGCCGGACTACTAGCTAAGGTAGCTAACAGGTCAGACGACTAGCAGGTCAACTATTTAAGTCTGCGTACCAATCAGTTGACTCTTCGGCCAACTTGTCAGCTGGCAAGTGAGGTCTGCTAACTTGTAAGCCAACTAGTTAGTTCAGCCAACTAGTCGACCAAGTATTCGGCCAACTA
>NW_007176762.1:0-359 GCF_000164805.1 Carlito syrichta
ACTCATTAACCAACCATTAAGTAAGATAGCTATCTCATTAGCCAACGAGTTAAGTCAGCTAGCTAAGTCAGCTAGCTAACTAGCTAGCTAGCTAAGTCACCAAACTGAGACAACTAGCTCACTAGTTAGCTAACTATTTAAGTCAGCTACTTAATCTGCAACCTAACTTGTTAACGAAATATTTAACTCAGCTAGCTATTTAGCCAGCTAAATATTTAGTTAATTATTTAATTGAGGTAGTTAAGTTGCTAGCTAACTAGTTATGTGAGCCAGTTATGTCAGCTAGCTAAATAGTTAACTCAGCTAGCTAAGTCAACAAGTTAAGTCAGCTTTCTAATTTAGTTAGCTGGTTAAGACAG
>NW_007176763.1:0-984 GCF_000164805.1 Carlito syrichta
ATTAAGTCAGTTGTCTAGCCAGCTGTCTAGATGGGTAGCCTGCTGGCTCGCTAGTTATTTCAGCTAGTTAAGTACTCTGGCTAGATAGGAATCTAGGTAACTCAGTAAGCTAGTTATGTCAGCTAACTAGACAGATAAGTCAGCTAGTTAAGTCAGCTGGCTAGCATGCTGACTAGCTAGGTAGCTAGGCAAATAATTCAGATGGTTAGCTAGTTAATTCAGCTGGTTAAGTCAGCTGACAAGCCAACATGCTAATTAGGTAGCTAGCTAGATATGTCAGCTGTCTAGCCAGCTGGCTAGATAATTATGTGACCAAGTTAATTCAGTTGAATAGCCAGCTGGCTAGGTAGGTAGCTTGCCAGTTATGTCAGCTCACTTGACAGCTTGCTAGGAAGATGTCACCTAGTTAATTCAGCTGGATAGCCAGCTGAATAGCTTGGTAGCAAGCTAGTTAATTCAACTTGCTAGAAAACAGGCCAGCTAGTTAAAACAGCTTGTTAAGTCAGAGGGCTAGCCAGCTTGCTAGTTAGGTAGTGACCTAGTTAAGTCAGTTAGCTAGACCGCTGGCAAGCTAATTAAGTCAACTAGTTAAGAATGCTGGCTATCCAGATGGCTAGAGAGGTAGAGAGCTAGTTAAGTCAGCTGGCTAGCCAGCTGGATAACTAGTAATAACAGCTAGTAAGGCACCTGTCTTACCAGCTGCCTAGCTCATTAATCAACTAGTTGTCACCTGGCTAACAAGCTGTCTAGCTAGTTAAGTCACCTCGTTATGGCAGTAGGCTAACCAGCTCAAGAGGTAGTTAAAAAACTAGTTAATTCAGATGGCTTGACAGCTGTCTGGCTAATTATTTCAGCTAGTAAAGTCAACTGGGTAGCTAGGTAGCCAGCCTGTTAAGTCAGCTAGTTAAGTCAACTTGCTTGCTAGATAGCTAGCTAGGAAGCTAGCTAGTTTATTCAGCTAGTCGAGTAAACTGGTTTGCTAGG
>NW_007176764.1:0-6300 GCF_000164805.1 Carlito syrichta
GGCTGCCGGGTCTCGGCCCCGGCTCGAGCGCGGCGTGGCTTGGGCGGGCTCCGTCGCCCCTCCGTGCCCGTTTCCCGAGTGTGTGTGAGTCGGAGTCTCGCCGTCGCCCGGGCGGGAGGGCAGGGCAGCTCACGGCCCCGCGGCCTCCACCCGCTGGGCTCGGCCGGTGCTCCCGCCCCTGTCTCCCGAGTACCTGGAGCCCCGGGCGCGCCCCCAGCCCGGCGGATGCTCTGATTTACGGTAGAGACAGGGTCTGGTCTCGAACCTGTGGGCTCAGGCCTCCCCGGCCCCGCCCGGCCGGACCGCTCCTGGAACGAATGCGATCCCGGGACAGAAGTGGGCCTGTCTAGGGGGCTCCAACGCCCCAAGGGCGGCGAATTTCTGGAGTTCCGAGTGGCCCCCACCTCCCCTCCCCCCCAGGCCCCTCCCCGGGCCCTGACCCGGGTGGAAGTTGGGGGGGCGGGGGTTGGGGTGGATGAGGCGGCGGTTTGGGAAGGTTGTGGAAGGTTGTTGGAGCAAGTGACGGCGTGACTCGCGACTCCGGTTATTCTGGGTGGTCCTCGGACCTCCGAAGGCGCTGCCCAGCGACTCAGTCCTAAAGCACCAGCCGGACCCCCCACACACCCTCCCTGCCGGGCCGGGGGGGCGCCAGGGGGCTCCCCGCTTGCGACAAAGGCGTCACCCACGACGCCAAGGCCTGTGTCCCCACTGCCAGCCCCGCCCCGTCGCCCACCCCCGGGGCCTGCAGCCTGGCCAGGCCCGAGGCTTACCCGGGCTGTTGGGCTAGTCACACGAGATTGCACACCAAGCACTAGTCACACGAGATTGCACACCAAGCACGAGATAAAGATGCTGTGTCTGGTACTCAAAACAGAGCTTACACTGGACTTGAGTGATGCCTGAAGGCTTAAGATGTAAGCGAAAGTCATTTCCTCTGATCACTTCAAAGGGGTTTCTTGAAGTTTAGGTTAATTTCATTTGCATTCCCACAGGGCCTGCACCTAATGCCACAAGGGTCATCAGACATTTGAAAAGGCACGAAAAGACACGTTGATTCCTGTCCTGCTGGAGGACATCACAGATCATATCTCGCTTCTACAGTGATTTGAAAGGTCTGTCTGTTGCCATGTATATTCAGGGACATAGGCCACTGTGTTACTAAACCGAAGCAGAGCATTGAGTTTCAATGATGTGAAAATGCCATTCTAGCAAGGCCCTGCACATCTCATATTCTGAAATAAATGTATAGTTTATTTTTCCATGACATACGAGAGTCATTTTCTATGAGAAGTCTTCTTCACTTCCTAGCCATGGTTACTTGTACAGACTCATTCTCTAATAAGTAACAGTGTCTTCCGAACAATCAAAGAAAGGGAGAAGAACCCAGCCGTGGCCGTGCTTGGCTGATGGACGTGGTTCAACCGGCACCATGGGGGGGACTGTGAAGACCGGGCTCAGGCCTTTTGAAAGCCTTTCAGGATAGGGTATATGCTTTCAAATGCTTCATAAATTTCAAAACGTTCTTTGGCGCCTGTAAAGAAACCCAAGTTTATGCAATCTCCTACACAAAACACACAACCAAAACCTCCACAGCACTAATGTCACTGTGTCATCTCCAATTGCTCTTAACGAGGTGTCAGGTCATTGGCTGGACCTGAGGAGTGGCATTTATTCTGGGAAGAGGAAAGAATTGGGCAGTTGCAGCCATAGCCTCACAAAACACACACCCACTCTGTGGGTGTCACCTTTAGCACACAGGCCTCAGTGTGGGACATGCACCGCTAGCTCTAATGGTGACACCCATATGACCCCAAGGCGGCCAGCACCAGTGGCCACTTAACTCCCAGTCAAAAGGACTTCATGGCTGCTTGGAAGGCTAAGGGAGAAGGCCTGCCGGAGCCCAGAGGGTCGAGGCTGTGGTGGCCGAGATGGTGCCACTACACTCACTCCAGCCTGGGTGATAGAGCGGATCCTCAGTTCAAAAAGAAAAAAGGATTTATGTGACCCACTCATCTCTAGTGAACATCTGGAGTCCCTGACATTAACACTGACATATTGAGCCAGACCAGAGCCGTCCTGGAAAAAGTTTTGAATTTCAGAGCATGGGAAGGGATTACCGGAGGGAAACACGGTACTGATGCCTTGAAGCCCTACGGTTCAAGAGCTGGGATCATAGTTGCTCTAGGAGTTATGGGGATAAAAGCATGAATCAGATACAGCATCCACCCTGGAGAAACACTAGTCCCCACTCAGCTGTCACCACCACCCACCACCCACCACCCACCACCCCTCCCCTCCCTGGTTACCCAGGGCATCACGCAAGGCTTGGGAATGGCACTGCTATGTCTGCACGGAGCTCCCACGTCAAGACGCTGTTACGGGGATTCTTGGGGACTGGAGGCAAGGAAGGGAGGGGGCAGGCTCGTGAAAGGGGGGCTAACTGTGAGCACGAAGAGAAACAGGAATAGCTTCAGCTGACCAGTCTTGCTCAGGAGCTCTCAGTTGGAGGAGTGGAAGGCTGCAGCAGGAGCAGAAAGATCTCAGAAGGGTTACCCTGTTTCATTACCGGACTCACGAGAGGAAATTACCAAAAGGACGCTCCACGGACTTGAGAGGCAGGTTGAAATCAGGATTCAGAGTCAAGGAGGAGCTACATCTTTTTTTGTGGAGTCGGGGCCTCACTCTGATGCCCAGGATGGAGTGCAGTGGCTCGATCATGGCTCACCACAGCCTCGACCTCCAGGGCTCAGGCGATCCTTCCGCCCTACCTCCCGAGAAGCTGGGGCTACAGGTGCACGCCACCAAACCTGGCTATTTCACATTTTTTGTAGAGCACTGTGTTGCCCAGGCTGGTTTTGAACTCCTGGCTCGTGCAACCCCCTCTCCTCAGCCTCCCAAAGTGCTGAGATGACAGGCATGAACCACCACATGCAGCCCATTTTTTTCTAAGAACGGAACATAACGAGTGACAGCAAGAATGTGGAGAAAACGGAGCGCTCACAGACTGCTGGTGGGAGCATAAATGGTTCCACCGGTGCAGAAAAAAAGCTTGGTGGGTCTTCAAGAATACGGAGAATTATCACATGAGCCAGCAGCTTCCCTCCTGAGTAAACACCCCACAAAGTTGCCCACAGGCACTCAAACAGATAGCACGCACTCTCACTGCAGCACTGCTCACCAGAGCCAGAAGGCAGAGGCAGCCGGAATGCCCATCGGCAGACAGTTGGGAGCGATAGGATGTGCGAGCAGTAGAGAGCACCCAGCCGTAAAAAGAAGTGGAGCAGGGACACACGCCACACCACTGGAGACACCCAAAACATGCTCTGTGGGAAGAGCCAGCCAGGGATTCCATTTATATGGGACATCCAGAACAGGCCAATCTACAGGGACAGGATGTCATCACTCGGGGTCTTAATTTCTCTAGAACCTAAATTGGAGGCTTCCGAGGAATGGTGGTTTTGCTGTATTTAAAACGTTCTTCCGTTCCAAACAGGCTCTACCCACCCTGAAGACACATCAGTTTCTTAGAGAAAAGCAAACTACAAACACTGCTGAGAGTTATCAAAGAGGCTATAGAAACAAGCATGCCATTCTGCTGGGTACTGAGCTACCATTAATTTTTCTTAATTCAGCTAATATAAAATCTCAACTTTTTTTAAAGGTGGGACAAGCTTGTATCAAACTCTTCAGTTCACTGGGAGAAATAAATATTCAAGAGGAGCTGAGAAACATAAAAAGAAAAGTGATGGCAGACGGGCCATGATCATTAGGGCTGCAACAGGATTATAATAGTACCAAGGAAAGGTACAACCGAGGAACAGACCCACATATAAAAACAAAGGCCAGAGGGACTCATCGCAAGTTGAGGAGGAGGAGGAGACGCGGTCTGCTTTGGTCGGCTGGCTCTCTGGGAGTGGGGCACAGAGAGCAGTGTGGCTCATGCCGTACGAACCGGGCATTCGTGTGAGTAGAGAAGAGGCAACTCTGTAAAAAGCCAGACAAAACTGGACACAAATAGCAAACCTCAGTAGCATGACATGGAAAAGAGTCTCATCATTCCCTGGAGAATTTTTTAAAGCCGTTTATGTACAAATTGGTAAAAATAAGTCAACTGGGAAAAGTCACAAATATAGCAAAGAGTAGTTATCCTTAATAGTATTATGATGAACTCATATAAATCCCTAGGGAAAAACCGAATGAGAACCAAGTAGGCAAAAAGATAAGTTAGGTACACACTATTCACAAGAGACAAAATGCTGTTTATTGGATATGTTGGAAAGCGACCGATTTCTATTTCTGATTACCAGTGAGGTTAAAGCAGGGAGATAACGTTCACTTATATAGTTAAAGGTTTCTTTCGTGCCATTGTGTTGTGAATGCTGCTGAGGGTTTGGTAAAAGATATTTAGATAGATTGCTGGCAAGAGCATACGATATCGGAGAACTATATCATGCATATCTAAAAAGAACTTGACAGTTTGTACGAAGAGCAAAACGGTCATATACTTAAACAAAAGTCCCATTTATGTCTTTATTTCCTTATTTAAGCCCAGGCTCAAGTGCAGTGGCACACCACAGCCTGGCCTACCTGGGCTCAGGCGTCCCTTCTGTCTCAGCCCCCGAGTATTATGCATGAGGCACCGTGCCTGGTCCATTTTGAATGTCCACACTAACAAAATTCTGCACACGTAAAAATAGCCAGATGTCTGTGCCATTTATAAGTAGCAAACAAAGAAGGAATATTTACCTCTCTGACAATGGGAGAATAAGTTTGATTCAATGACCTGTTAGACCGGGGTCCGGAAACATAGGCCTGCGGGACAAAGGCAGCTGCCTGTATTTGTTAGTCTGTGACCTAAGGTTTTAAAAAACATTTTATGTGTTTTGGAGGGAAAAAACCCGAAAGTAATATTACACAAGACACATAAATTATGTTAGTTATATTAAATTCATATTTCAGACCCTGCTCCTTTATCTAACACTCAAAGGTGCTTTTACACTACAACGGAAGAGTTTGCTAGTACAGACCCTATGACTCACAGAACCTAAAATGTGTATCATTTGACTCTTTACAGAAAAAAAATTGCTGGTCCCTGAGTTAGAACGCTGTGCAGCCATAAAAAGCCTTCATGACTGGGTGTGGTGGCTCATGCCTGTCACTCCAGCACTTTGGGAGGCTGAGTTGGAGGATCACTGGAGCCCAGGAGTTTGAGACCTGTCGGGGCAACACAGTGAGACCTCATCTCTATAAAAACAAAATTTTAAAATCAGCCAGGTGTGGTGGTGGGTGCCTCTAGTCCCAGCTACTTGGGAGGCTGAAGCAGAAGGATCGGCTGAGTCCACAAGGTCGAGGCTGTGGGGAGCGTGACTGTGCTACTGTACTCCAGTCTGGGAAACAGAGTGAGACTCCTTGCCTCCCCCTAGAAAAGCCTCATGAAGCATTTGTAACTGTGAGTTAAGCTGCATATGTCATAATGATTAATAAAAGGCAAGCCAGGTGCGGTGGCTCAAACCTGTAATCCCAGCACTTTGGAGTCCTCGGGTTTGAGACCAGCCTGGGCAACATGGTGAGACCTCATCTCTACAAGAGATCAACAAATTAGCCGGACATGGTAACATGCACCTGTAGTTCTGGCTACTTGGAAGGCTGAGGTGGAAGGATCACCAGAGCCCTGGTGTTTGACACTGGGGTGGCCGTGAGTGTGCCACTGCACTACAGCCCAGGTGACAGAGAGAGAAATGAAATGTGAGATGGGATGTGAGACGGGATGTGAGATGGGATGTGAGATGTGAGATGAGATGTGAGCTGAGATGAGATGTGAGCTGAGATGAGAAATATGAAATGAAATGTGAAATATGAAATGAAATGTGAAATATGAAATGAAATGTGAAATATGAAATGAAATGTGAAATATGAAATGAAATGTGAAATGAAGTGAAATGAAATATGAAATGAAATTAAACATGAAATGAAATGAAATATTAAATGAGAAATGAAATGTGAAATGAAGTGAAATGAAATGTGAAATGAGAAATGAAATGAGAAGTATGAAATGAAGTATGAAATGAAATATGAAATGAAATATGGAATGGAATGAAATATGAAATGAAATATAATGAAAAATGAAATGAGAAATTAAAGGAGAAATGACAAGACAAATGAAAAGAGAAATATGAAATATGAAATGAAATATAATGACATATGAAATGAAAACTAACATGAAAAATGAACTGAAAAGAGAAATGAAAAATGAAATAAATGAAAAATGAAATGACATATGAAATGGAACGTGAAATATGA
>NW_007176765.1:0-6660 GCF_000164805.1 Carlito syrichta
GGCTGCCGGGTCTCGGCCCCGGCTCGAGCGCGGCGTGGCTTGGGCGGGCTCCGTCGCCCCTCCGTGCCCGTTTCCCGAGTGTGTGTGAGTCGGAGTCTCGCCGTCGCCCGGGCGGGAGGGCAGGGCAGCTCACGGCCCCGCGGCCTCCACCCGCTGGGCTCGGCCGGTGCTCCCGCCCCTGTCTCCCGAGTACCTGGAGCCCCGGGCGCGCCCCCAGCCCGGCGGATGCTCTGATTTACGGTAGAGACAGGGTCTGGTCTCGAACCTGTGGGCTCAGGCCTCCCCGGCCCCGCCCGGCCGGACCGCTCCTGGAACGAATGCGATCCCGGGACAGAAGTGGGCCTGTCTAGGGGGCTCCAACGCCCCAAGGGCGGCGAATTTCTGGAGTTCCGAGTGGCCCCCACCTCCCCTCCCCCCCAGGCCCCTCCCCGGGCCCTGACCCGGGTGGAAGTTGGGGGGGCGGGGGTTGGGGTGGATGAGGCGGCGGTTTGGGAAGGTTGTGGAAGGTTGTTGGAGCAAGTGACGGCGTGACTCGCGACTCCGGTTATTCTGGGTGGTCCTCGGACCTCCGAAGGCGCTGCCCAGCGACTCAGTCCTAAAGCACCAGCCGGACCCCCCACACACCCTCCCTGCCGGGCCGGGGGGGCGCCAGGGGGCTCCCCGCTTGCGACAAAGGCGTCACCCACGACGCCAAGGCCTGTGTCCCCACTGCCAGCCCCGCCCCGTCGCCCACCCCCGGGGCCTGCAGCCTGGCCAGGCCCGAGGCTTACCCGGGCTGTTGGGCTAGTCACACGAGATTGCACACCAAGCACTAGTCACACGAGATTGCACACCAAGCACGAGATAAAGATGCTGTGTCTGGTACTCAAAACAGAGCTTACACTGGACTTGAGTGATGCCTGAAGGCTTAAGATGTAAGCGAAAGTCATTTCCTCTGATCACTTCAAAGGGGTTTCTTGAAGTTTAGGTTAATTTCATTTGCATTCCCACAGGGCCTGCACCTAATGCCACAAGGGTCATCAGACATTTGAAAAGGCACGAAAAGACACGTTGATTCCTGTCCTGCTGGAGGACATCACAGATCATATCTCGCTTCTACAGTGATTTGAAAGGTCTGTCTGTTGCCATGTATATTCAGGGACATAGGCCACTGTGTTACTAAACCGAAGCAGAGCATTGAGTTTCAATGATGTGAAAATGCCATTCTAGCAAGGCCCTGCACATCTCATATTCTGAAATAAATGTATAGTTTATTTTTCCATGACATACGAGAGTCATTTTCTATGAGAAGTCTTCTTCACTTCCTAGCCATGGTTACTTGTACAGACTCATTCTCTAATAAGTAACAGTGTCTTCCGAACAATCAAAGAAAGGGAGAAGAACCCAGCCGTGGCCGTGCTTGGCTGATGGACGTGGTTCAGCCGGCACCATGGGGGGGACGGTGAAGACCGGGCTCAGGCCTTTTGAAAGCCTTTCAGGATAGGGTAGATGCTTTCAAATGCTTCATAGATTTCAGAACGTTCTTTGGCGCCTGTAAAGAAACCCAAGTTTATGCAATCTCCTACAGAAAACACACAACCAAAACCTCCACAGCACTAATGTCACTGTGTCATCTCCAATTGCTCTTAACGAGGTGTCAGGTCATTGGCTGGACCTGAGGAGTGGCATTTATTCTGGGAAGAGGAAAGAATTGGGCAGTTGCAGCCATAGCCTCACAAAACACACACCCACTCTGTGGGTGTCACCTTTAGCACACAGGCCTCAGTGTGGGACATGCACCGCTAGCTCTAAGGGTGACACCCATATGACCCCAAGGCGGCCAGCACCAGTGGCCACTTAGCTCCCAGTCAAAAGGACTTCATGGCTGCTTGGAAGGCTAAGGGAGAAGGCCTGCCGGAGCCCAGAGGGTCGAGGCTGTGGTGGCCGAGATGGTGCCACTACACTCACTCCAGCCTGGGTGATAGAGCGGATCCTCAGTTCAAAAAGAAAAAAGGATTTATGTGACCCACTCATCTCTAGTGAACATCTGGAGTCCCTGACATTAACACTGACATATTGAGCCAGACCAGAGCCGTCCTGGAAAAAGTTTTGAATTTCAGAGCATGGGAAGGGATTACCGGAGGGAAACACGGTACTGATGCCTTGAAGCCCTACGGTTCAAGAGCTGGGATCATAGTTGCTCTAGGAGTTATGGGGATAAAAGCATGAATCAGATACAGCATCCACCCTGGAGAAACACTAGTCCCCACTCAGCTGTCACCACCACCCACCACCCACCACCCACCACCCCTCCCCTCCCTGGTTACCCAGGGCATCACGCAAGGCTTGGGAATGGCACTGCTATGTCTGCACGGAGCTCCCACGTCAAGACGCTGTTACGGGGATTCTTGGGGACTGGAGGCAAGGAAGGGAGGGGGCAGGCTCGTGAAAGGGGGGCTAACTGTGAGCACGAAGAGAAACAGGAATAGCTTCAGCTGACCAGTCTTGCTCAGGAGCTCTCAGTTGGAGGAGTGGAAGGCTGCAGCAGGAGCAGAAAGATCTCAGAAGGGTTACCCTGTTTCATTACCGGACTCACGAGAGGAAATTACCAAAAGGACGCTCCACGGACTTGAGAGGCAGGTTGAAATCAGGATTCAGAGTCAAGGAGGAGCTACATCTTTTTTTGTGGAGTCGGGGCCTCACTCTGATGCCCAGGATGGAGTGCAGTGGCTCGATCATGGCTCACCACAGCCTCGACCTCCAGGGCTCAGGCGATCCTTCCGCCCTACCTCCCGAGAAGCTGGGGCTACAGGTGCACGCCACCAAACCTGGCTATTTCACATTTTTTGTAGAGCACTGTGTTGCCCAGGCTGGTTTTGAACTCCTGGCTCGTGCAACCCCCTCTCCTCAGCCTCCCAAAGTGCTGAGATGACAGGCATGAACCACCACATGCAGCCCATTTTTTTCTAAGAACGGAACATAACGAGTGACAGCAAGAATGTGGAGAAAACGGAGCGCTCACAGACTGCTGGTGGGAGCATAAATGGTTCCACCGGTGCAGAAAAAAAGCTTGGTGGGTCTTCAAGAATACGGAGAATTATCACATGAGCCAGCAGCTTCCCTCCTGAGTAAACACCCCACAAAGTTGCCCACAGGCACTCAAACAGATAGCACGCACTCTCACTGCAGCACTGCTCACCAGAGCCAGAAGGCAGAGGCAGCCGGAATGCCCATCGGCAGACAGTTGGGAGCGATAGGATGTGCGAGCAGTAGAGAGCACCCAGCCGTAAAAAGAAGTGGAGCAGGGACACACGCCACACCACTGGAGACACCCAAAACATGCTCTGTGGGAAGAGCCAGCCAGGGATTCCATTTATATGGGACATCCAGAACAGGCCAATCTACAGGGACAGGATGTCATCACTCGGGGTCTTAATTTCTCTAGAACCTAAATTGGAGGCTTCCGAGGAATGGTGGTTTTGCTGTATTTAAAACGTTCTTCCGTTCCAAACAGGCTCTACCCACCCTGAAGACACATCAGTTTCTTAGAGAAAAGCAAACTACAAACACTGCTGAGAGTTATCAAAGAGGCTATAGAAACAAGCATGCCATTCTGCTGGGTACTGAGCTACCATTAATTTTTCTTAATTCAGCTAATATAAAATCTCAACTTTTTTTAAAGGTGGGACAAGCTTGTATCAAACTCTTCAGTTCACTGGGAGAAATAAATATTCAAGAGGAGCTGAGAAACATAAAAAGAAAAGTGATGGCAGACGGGCCGTGATCATTAGGGCTGCAACAGGATTATAATAGTACCAAGGAAAGGTACAACCGAGGAACAGACCCACATATAAAAACAAAGGCCAGAGGGACTCATCGCAAGTTGAGGAGGAGGAGGAGACGCGGTCTGCTTTGGTCGGCTGGCTCTCTGGGAGTGGGGCACAGAGAGCAGTGTGGCTCATGCCGTACGAACCGGGCATTCGTGTGAGTAGAGAAGAGGCAACTCTGTAAAAAGCCAGACAAAACTGGACACAAATAGCAAACCTCAGTAGCATGACATGGAAAAGAGTCTCATCATTCCCTGGAGAATTTTTTAAAGCCGTTTATGTACAAATTGGTAAAAATAAGTCAACTGGGAAAAGTCACAAATATAGCAAAGAGTAGTTATCCTTAATAGTATTATGATGAACTCATATAAATCCCTAGGGAAAAACCGAATGAGAACCAAGTAGGCAAAAAGATAAGTTAGGTACACACTATTCACAAGAGACAAAATGCTGTTTATTGGATATGTTGGAAAGCGACCGATTTCTATTTCTGATTACCAGTGAGGTTAAAGCAGGGAGATAACGTTCACTTATATAGTTAAAGGTTTCTTTCGTGCCATTGTGTTGTGAATGCTGCTGAGGGTTTGGTAAAAGATATTTAGATAGATTGCTGGCAAGAGCATACGATATCGGAGAACTATATCATGCATATCTAAAAAGAACTTGACAGTTTGTACGAAGAGCAAAACGGTCATATACTTAAACAAAAGTCCCATTTATGTCTTTATTTCCTTATTTAAGCCCAGGCTCAAGTGCAGTGGCACACCACAGCCTGACCTACCTGGGCTCAGGCGTCCCTTCTGTCTCAGCCCCCGAGTATTATGCATGAGGCACCGTGCCTGGCCAGAAGTCCCATTTCTGAATGTCCACACTAACAAAATTCTGCACACGTAAAAATAGCCAGATGTCTGTGCCATTTATAAGTAGCAAACAAAGAAGGAATATTTACCTCTCTGACAATGGGAGAATAAGTTTGATTCAATGACCTGTTAGACCGGGGTCCGGAAACATAGGCCTGCGGGACAAAGGCAGCTGCCTGTATTTGTTAGTCTGTGACCTAAGGTTTTAAAAAACATTTTATGTGTTTTGGAGGGAAAAAACCCGAAAGTAATATTACACAAGACACATAAATTATGTTAGTTATATTAAATTCATATTTCAGACCCTGCTCCTTTATCTAACACTCAAAGGTGCTTTTACACTACAACGGAAGAGTTTGCTAGTACAGACCCTATGACTCACAGAACCTAAAATGTGTATCATTTGACTCTTTACAGAAAAAAAATTGCTGGTCCCTGAGTTAGAACGCTGTGCAGCCATAAAAAGCCTTCATGACTGGGTGTGGTGGCTCATGCCTGTCACTCCAGCACTTTGGGAGGCTGAGTTGGAGGATCACTGGAGCCCAGGAGTTTGAGACCTGTCGGGGCAACACAGTGAGACCTCATCTCTATAAAAACAAAATTTTAAAAATCAGCCAGGTGTGGTGGTGGGTGCCTCTAGTCCCAGCTACTTGGGAGGCTGAAGCAGAAGGATCGGCTGAGTCCACAAGGTCGAGGCTGTGGGGAGCGTGACTGTGCTACTGTACTCCAGTCTGGGAAACAGAGTGAGACTCCTTGCCTCCCCCTAGAAAAGCCTCATGAAGCATTTGTAACTGTGAGTTAAGCTGCATATGTCATAATGATTAATAAAAGGCAAGCCAGGTGCGGTGGCTCAAACCTGTAATCCCAGCACTTTGGAGTCCTCGGGTTTGAGACCAGCCTGGGCAACATGGTGAGACCTCATCTCTACAAGAGATCAACAAATTAGCCGGACATGGTAACATGCACCTGTAGTTCTGGCTACTTGGAAGGCTGAGGTGGAAGGATCACCAGAGCCCTGGTGTTTGACACTGGGGTGGCCGTGAGTGTGCCACTGCACTACAGCCCAGGTGACAGAGAGAGAAATGAAATGTGAGATGGGATGTGAGACGGGATGTGAGATGGGATGTGAGATGTGAGATGAGATGTGAGCTGAGATGAGATGTGAGCTGAGATGAGAAATATGAAATGAAATGTGAAATATGAAATGAAATGTGAAATATGAAATGAAATGTGAAATGAAGTGAAATGAAATATGAAATGAAATTAAACATGAAATGAAATTAAATATTAAATGAGAAATGAAATGTGAAATGAAGTGAAATGAAATGTGAAATGAGAAATGAAATGAGAAGTATGAAATGAAGTATGAAATGAAATATGAAATGAAATATGGAATGGAATGAAATATGAAATGAAATATAATGAAAAATGAAATGAGAAATTAAAGGAGAAATGAAAAGAGAAATGAAAAGAGAAATATGAAATATGAAATGAAATATAATGAAATATGAAATGAAAACTAAATGAAAATGAAATGAAAAGAGAAATGAAAAATGAAATAAATGAAAAATGAAATGAAATATGAAATGGAACGTGAAATATGAAATGAAATGAAATACAATGAAATATGAAATGAAATATGAAATGAAAAATAAAATGAAAAATGAAAAGAGAAATGAAAAATGAAATAAATGAAAAATGAAATGAAAAATGAAATATATAATGAAATATGAAATGAAATGAAATATAATGAGATATGAAATGAAATAGGAAATGAAAAATAAAATGAAAAATGAAATGAAGAGAAATGAAAAATGAAATAAATGAAATATGAAAAATGAAATGAAATATGAAAAATGGAATGAAATATGAAATGAAATATGAAACAGAATGAAATATGAAATGGATTGGAATGAAATATGAAATGATATGAAATATGAAATGATATGAAATAGTAAATGAAATATGAAATATGAAATAAAATGAAATATGAA
>NW_007176766.1:0-12179 GCF_000164805.1 Carlito syrichta
AAATGAAATAGGAAATGAAAAATAAAATGAAAAATGAAATGAGGAGAAATGAAAAATGAAATAAATGAAATATGAAAAATGAAATGAAATATGAAAAATGGAATGAAATATGAAATGAAATATGAAACAGAATGAAATATGAAATGGATTCGAATGAAATATGAAATGATATGAAATATGAAATGATATGAAATAGTAAATGAAATATGAAATATGAAATAAAATGAAATATGAAATGAAATGATAGGAAATAGGAAGTAGGAAATCAAATAGGAAATGATATGAAATATCAAATGCAATATGAAATAAGTGAAATGAAATATGAAGTAAAATGAAATATGAAGTAAAATGAAATATGAAGTAAAATGAAATATGAAGTGAAATGAAATATGAAGTGAAATGAAATGAAATATGAAATATGAAATGATATGAAATATGAAAGATGAAATGAAAAGTGAAATAAAATGAAATATGAAATGAATTATAATGGAATATGAAATGAAGTGTGAAATATAAAACGAAGTGTGAAATGTGAAGTGTGAAATGAAATGAAATGAAATATAATGGAATATGAAATGAAATGAAATATGAAATGAAGTGTGAAATATGAAATGTGAAGTGTGAAAAATGAAATCAAATGTGAAAAATGAAATGAATGTGAAATGAAATATGAAATGGCAAGATGTCAAGGTGACATGTACTCCAAAATGACCTAGAAGTGTGAAAAAAAATTTTAGGGAGTGGGCCCTATGGGTGATGCGATATTCCTTCTACATTTCACCGTTCTCGGTATTCTGTAAGAGCAAGAAATACTTTCTCATGGTAAAAAAGCCTATTTAAAAGAGTAAGCAACGCAGACGCACAGTTACTGAGTTTGAGGACAGTCTGAAATCAGCACTTACCTGTCAACACAACTTTCCCAGATGCAAAGATGAGCAACACAATCCGTGGTTTTACCATTCTATAAACAAGGCCAGGAAACAGTTCAGGTTCGTAACTGTTAAGACATAAAAGAAAAAAAAGACCTTAAAAATTACATGATTCAACTCCTTTCCCATAACATTCAAGACCCTATATATGAGCGTGCATATTAGAGAAGCTGCAAACAAGTTAGCTGTTTTACCAAAAACCTTTTTGCTCTCTCGAGGAAACAGAGTCTTGCGTGTCCTCAGTAATTTCTTGTGGCAGTCGAGAACACTTAATTTTTGATCCCAATATGTTTTTCAAGTGCAACCCATCCTAGGTTATTAGAAATTATGGCGACTTCAGGCATCTGATTTAATTTTATATGAAGATCTTGGTGATTAAACGTTCCCTGTCTTTTCACACAAGTCTGCTAAAAAGACTGGATTTTCCAGGTTTCCCCCAAATAAACACATTGTGTATGCCCTTATGAACTGTTAAAGTTAAATGTGCTTAGCAGATACAACAACAACAGCAACAAATTTCTAGACTGCTGCTATTTGTCTTTTGGACAGGCGGTATATAAAGAAAGAAAATTAAACTAGCCTAAGTTTTAGAATTCAGGATTGTGTCTATAAATGGAAACTCATTCATATTTTCCAATCCATGTAAACTAAACTTTTGTAGAAGTCTAGAAAAAGCAAAGCCATTTTTAACACCTCAGATCAAGTATAAAAGGCACACCAACACAAGACAGGGAATGCCCCGCTACAGGACCCCATGCACGCTATCAAACAGGACGAACTGCTCTATGGCAGAGAGAGGGTAAGATGTGGCATGAAAGGACTTAGGCTGAAGTTCGATCAAGAGAATTGAAGGGCATCAGAGCCAGGTCAAGAGCCTTGCCCATGTGTCCACCCCAGGGGGCAGAGGGATTTGGTGTTGATCAACCTCCAGCTCAGGGAGGTCCCAAGGGGGTGGAGAAGCCCCAGAGCAGCTATGAGAGGGTGGAGGCACTGGCTGTGGAGACGGCAAGTTGGGAGAAGTCAGGAGGGCTAGAGATATCCCGGGGGACAGGAATACACCGATTGTGATGGGGCTGCAGTCACACTCACACACACACCACCACCAACACACACGCCCCACCGAAAAATCAGGACAACACCAGATAGGACTGCTTTCCTAAAATGTGCTACCGCCATCCTTTTTTGACTTCTCCCCATCCCTGTCCCCCTCACCGGTGGTCAGCCCCTTCTCACTTATCCATCTCAAACCCCAACTCTTTTGCTAATGCCATCAAGCCACTTGTGCCTGTTTTACAAAATCTACAGATCAGTGGGTCTTCGTGTGTGGGCCTCTGACATCACCACTGAGCTTTTTAGGACAGCAAATTCAAGCGAAATCTCTGGTGACAAAGCACAGCCAGGGATGTATTCTAGTAAGTCGTCCAGTGTTACCTATGCAATTTAAGTTCATTGATCACTATTTCAAAAGATTGAGTTGGCTGGGTGTGGTGACTCACTCCCGTAATCCCAGTATTTTGAGAGGCTGAGGCAGGAGGATTACTTGAGCCCGGGAGTTTGAGACCAATGTGGACAACATAGTGAGACCTCATCTCTGCAAAATAAAAAATACAAAATTAGCCGGGCACTGTGGCCTGCACTCCCGGCCATTCGGAGGCTGAGGTGAAGGATCGCCTAAGCCCAGGAGTTCAAGGCTGTGGTGAGCCACGATTGTGCCACTGCACACTCCGGCCTGAATAACAGAGTGAACCCCTGACCAAAACAGACAACAACAACAACAAAACAGGGCACATAGGATAACCTCTGAGGATGCAAACACAGCACCTTAACTCTTTCGCCTACCATGTTCCACCTTTTATATGATCCCAATTTCTCTGAAACATACATTCTCTTAGAAGCCCAAAACATCACTCACATATCCTGGTAAACACAAAGGGAAGCCACGTAACTGTCATACCTACTGAACTGCTGGTGGTTTAGCACCAAACTTTCCAACCGAATGGGAAATCTCACATCACAGCTCCCAACCATGTTCTGGATTTTAAAGTCGAGGAATCTGGCAGGGAACCCAAGCTTCTGCACCACACGAGCATACTTTCTCGCTGCGAGTCGAGACTGCTCTTCACTGAGGAGAGACACATGTTGAGAGATGTCTTCATGACATGTCCCTAGACTGCTGAACTGCATTCTTTTTGGTTGTATTGTTACCATCAGCACCGTGCTTATCTTTCAATGTTTACGGCGAAACTAAGCTCTGTGAGGAGGCCTTACCCCCCATCCTTGTGTCCTGAGCACCTTGTAAACGGTCTTGTACGATGCACGGTTGTTGAACGGAACCACAAACACATTCTTGACTTAATTTATCATCTTTCATCTCTAAGGTTCTTCTTACTAAAATGCTATTTGATAAGATTATTTCCACTGGATCTCCAGATGTGTACCCCTAGACCAGCATCATCATCTGGGAACTTGTTAGAAAGGTGACGTGCCATGTACCACCCAGCCACACACAATCTCTGGGGGTGGGGTCCAGCAGTCATCGCGGTGCTCACTAATGTTTAAGAACCATCTCTCGGGTCTCCAAGTGTGTGCCATTTAGGTGGGAAGAACCACCAAAATAAGGACACACACGTACAGAAAAATCCACACGAGGTGGTGAGATATGTGCTGAGCAGCCCAGACAAGGCATCAGTTCTTGGGGCTTCATGGGATGAACTGTCCAAAAATAACCATATGAAAATGCCTCAAAACCTCTGCCAGATACAGTGGCTCACGCCTGTAGTCCCAGCACTTCTGGAGCCCGAGGCAGGAGGATTACTTGAGCCCAGGAGTTTAAAAGCAGCCTGGGCGATATAGTGAGAGCACATTGCAACAAAAAATCAGTCGGGTGTGGTGGTGTATGCCTGTGGTTCCAGCTACTCAGTAGGCTGAGGCAGAAGAATCTTCTGAGCCCAGGAGGTCGAGGTCATGGTGAGCTGTGATTGTGCCACTGCCCTCCAGCCTGGGCGACAGACACCCAGCCTCAAAAACAAAAACCTCAAAACCTACCCAGTTTTGCCCATGCTTTCTCACACATTGTTATTCAAATCATACCCAACACAAGAAAAAACTTCTAGTGGAGCACAGTGGAATGTGCCTGTAGTTCCGGCTACTTGGGAGGCTGAGGTGGAAGGATCTCTGGATCCCAGATGGTCAAGGCTACTGTGAGCCATGATTGCCCCACTGCATTCCAGCCTGGGCAAGAGAGTGAGATTCTGTTTCTTAAGAAAATAGAGAGGGAGAGGGGGAGAGGGAAGACAGGGAGGAAGAGACAGAGAAGGAGAGAAAAGACAGAAAGGGGGGAAAGGGAGGAGGAGAGAAAGGGAGGGAAAAGGAGAAGGAGGAGGAAGGAGAGGAAGGAGAGGGAAAAATTCGGCTGCTTTGTGGCCATGTCCTCATGGTGTCTGTCCCACTCAAACCCTAGATCCTCCTGGAGAAGGTGAAGTCCTGAGAGTCCAGGCTTCCTTTGTCATGAGATTCTCTTCGACTGTCATGCCAGAACAATACAGTGCACAGCAGAGCTTTCCAGAATGGGGGCACTTGGCAGGTGAATCAGGTGAATCCCACACTCCTCTCGGGCTGCCCCTGTTGTCATCTAGAGGAAAAACCCTTTGGAACTTGTCTGCCTGGACCAATGGGAGTGTCCGCTTCTCTTGCCTAGATCTCTCACCAAGACTGCCCCTCTCCTGTGCATTCATTACTTCATATACACCTCACCTTAATTAATGTGGATTCTCATCACCCACTTTTTGTTTTCAGACGGGGGTCTCACAGACTGAAGTGCAGTGGCACAATCACGCTCATGGCAGCCTCGAACTTCTGGGATGCTCCCACCTCAGTCTCCCGAATGGCTAGGACTACAGGCAGGCACCACCACACCTGGCTCTCCCCACCCACTTCTAATTCCTGAAATGCCCTTGGCAAAGCCACGTCCCCACGTTAGCAGTGAAATACATGGCTTCCATTTTGAACAACCACGTTTGGCCTAACTGACGTGTTAATGTTTCCCCCAAAAGTAAATAAGCTCAAATTTCAGAAGTTTCCATCATCCCGTAGTTTCAGCTGTGTAGGACATCACATCACAGCAGGCGTCCTAAAAGGACACAGAAGTTCCTATGGAAACAATTAGTTGTTAAAAGTTTCCATAGCGGCCAGGTGCAGTAGCTCACACCTATAATCTCAGCAGTTTGGGAGGCCAAGGTAAGAGGATTGCCTGAGCCCATGAGTTCAAGACCAGCCAGGCAACTTGGCGAGACCTCGGCTCTACGGTAAATTAAAAATAAAAAAATAAAAAAGCCACACGTGGTAGCGCGTGCCTGTAATTCCGGCTACTTGGAAGGCTGAGGTGGAAGGATCACTGGAGCCCATCAAATCGAGGGTGTTGGAATATGACTCCAACTCAAAGGAAAACAAAATTTGCACCTTAGAAACAAGCTTAGAAACATGGTGGCTCATGTCTGTCATCCCAGCACGTCAAGAGGCTGAGGCGGGATGATAACTTGAGCCTAGGAGTCTGAGACCAGCCTGGGCAATATAGCCAGATGTCATCTTTACAATAAAAGATTGAAAACTTAGCCGGGTATGCTGGCGTGCACCTGTAGTCCCAGCTCCTCAAGAGGCTGAGGTAGAAGGATCCCCTGAGCCCAGGAGGTCTAGGCTGCGGTGAGCTGTGATCGTGCTGCTGCACCTCGGCCTGGGTGGCAGAGTGAGACCTCGACTCAAAAAAGAAAAAAGTGGTAACAGCCTCAGCTTAATAGGTTGGGGGGACTGTAAATGGGGCATATAAGTCAGTATTACAAGATTTTTAACCCCAAATTTGGCATTTTATGGAATCAACTCTTCAGGAAAGATAATGCTTCCTTGCTTTACACACTAAACTTTCTGTCTGGTGAGGGTGGAAGGACGATTCCCATACCTTTTGGCTCCAGTGCAGACGACTTTCCCAGAGCTAAATATGAGGGCTGTCGTCCTGGGCTCTCGGATCCTCATGATGACAGCATTCAATCTCTGTGTACGTAGGAGAGGACATTATCCCGGTGGAAAAAAGGAGCCAGATATGAGTCTTGAAGAGAGAGAGATTGCATGGAAACACTAAATGATGTCTGGGTCTCTTCTCCCCACATTAACAAACGTGATTATAGTTAAAATGCACTCGCCAGCATGTACAAACAATTCCAATAACTGTTAAGGAGAATATCAGTAACTGTCATGTTTCAGGCCCTTTGCTAAGAGCTTTACAGTGTGTATCCCGTTTATCTCCATGACAGAACTAAATTGAGTCTATTATGATTTCTATTCAGTGCACAGGGAAACAAAATCATTATTAACCGCCAACATGACACAGAAAATGGCAGAGTGGATGCTTTCTAGGCTCTGACTAATGTGGCCCTTTTTACCTAACTGGATAAATCCTCCACCACTGATGCCAGGGAGGCTTTTCTCAGTAGGAGCCCAGTCTTACTCATCTTTGTACTCCTAAGTCCAGAGGATGGCAAATCATGAAAGGTTGATTGGATTGACAAATCCAGTTCCCCTAAGTAAAGAGGTCACTGAAAATGGGATGCCTGACCCTGGCAGGACACAAGAAAGGATAGATTTTACTAAACTTGGAGGGGATAAAAAAAATTCCTGAATCGTAGGAAGTTGAGGCCTGAACTTTAAACAATATGACTTTCTCAAATAAAATAAAGGGTAAATGAAGAAATACACAAGTGTCAGCCACCTGAGACAACATTTAGAAGAAAGTATTTCCAAGAATATGAAGGCATTTTTAAAAAGCCAGTGTCCCAACAGCCAGGCTGAAAATAGTGATACTGAAAAGGAAAAGGTCTTAACTTTTAGGAACTACTCAGTTACTTTATTCAGTACAGGGAATGAATTGGGTTTTTTAAATTCTGTTGTCCAGAATGGAGTGCAGCGTCACAATCATGGACACCAGAGCCTCAACCCGCTAGGCTCAGGTGATCCTTCTGCCTCATTCTTCCAAGTAGCTGGGACTACGGGCACACACTACCGCGCCTGTCTAAGTTTTTTACTTGTCTCGCTGTGGTGCCCAGGCTGATCTGGAACTCCTGGGCTCAGACGATCCTCTTGTCTTGGCCTCCCAAAATGCTGGGATTATAGGCGGGAGCCACTGAGCCCAGCCGGATTATTTTTTATAATGATAAAGCAGAGAGTGAAATGATTAACGTTAGGAGTTAACCAAAAGCTTTTTCACTTAAAAACAATTCTTCTTTTAAAGAGAAAATAAAAATAGCCCAGGTGCCGTGGCTCTTGCCTGTAATTCCAACACTTTGGGAGGCTGAGGTGGGAGAATTTCTTGAGGCCAAGAGTTCAATACCAGCCTGGGCGACATAGTGAGACCCACATTACGATTAAGAAAAAAAAAGAAATTAAACAAAAGAGAAAACAAAACAAAGGAAAGACTCAATATCATGATCATAGGAAGGAAAGAAAATCTACAGAGAAGCTAGTTGCTGAGAGGACTACCGAGAAACCTTACCTTTGGGTTATATTCTACATTTTTTGCATGCAAAGCTATTTTCTTTAGATCCAATGTGCAGGCCAGGTTTGCAGTAGAAACTATATTCCTGAAGAAAAGTAAATTTAGAAAGGTAAGTCACATATAAAGACTAAAAAAGAAGAACGGACAAGAATAACATGTGCATTTCCTAATTTCATATGTTGTGCCTTAGCAACTTCTGAGGGGGAGAATTATTACGGATGTGAATAAACAGTGACATGGTCCCTAGTAAAATATAAAGTCCCCAAACGAAGTCATGAATACCAGTTTCTGAAATGTAATGACTGACCGCCTAAAATTCAGCTTTAGATCCGTTACAAAAGAATGCCTCAAAATAGAAGTACAACTCTGAATCAAATTTGTGCAAATCAAATTCGATTTTACCTCTTTATGCCCTTTGTGTTTATCCAACCCCGGCCATAATGTTCAGGAACTTCAGTGCTTTAGTATCAATGATACAGTCTTTCTAGAGTGTATCTATTAATCATCAACACCCTTTTAAAGGATCAAGAAGTAGTGCTTCATTTTACAGATAATCAAATTGTCTAAAGCCACAATCTCTGAAGAACTGAAAAAACAAACAATGCAATCCGAAGGTCTCTCCCCTACGCTACCATCCTGAAATTAGTTGCCATCGCATCCGGGCACATAGAACATGTATCCAGAAGCATTGCTCAATGGAAAGAAAAGGATAAACTTACTGCAGCTGAGGCACTATCCCACAACATTCCGAAACCAGGGTCATCGGTGTCATGGGAGTTGAGGATGCCAGAGGCAAGCTGCTGGAGGTGGGTTTCTCAGGAAAGGGCTGGACTGCGTCTGCATCACCAGGGTGCAGAAATGAATGGGAACTTGATGCACTGCTGCTGTTTAAGACCAGCCCAGAGTCCTGTGTGCTGGGTGGTGGCGACCTGCTTTGTTCACTTTGAGGTTCACACTTTTCTTCTGTGTCATGCTTGCCTCCAGTGACGGTCTGGTCTTTACTGTCTTGGATCAGTTCATCTGGTAGGAAGCTAAGATCCACAGATGAGAAATCGCCCGTTGTTTCTTGGAGTTCAAGATGTGAATTCAGTGCATTCTCTGGAATGTATGCATTAGGTGTGTACACATCATAAGGCACAACTGGGCTGAGCAGGGGAGTCCCAGGTGGGGCAAGGGCATCCTAGGCAGGTCCCAAAACAGACAAACAAAGCACAACAAAAGAACAGCACATTACACCAAAGGGACACAGTAAGTCCCCTATACACGAACCTTCAAGTTATGTACTTTAATGATGCACACTTGTGTTTTTTAATGTATTATTTCTCTCCACCAGGTGTCAGGATAGCCTGTCAAGTACGTACGGTACTCTATAGCTGATCGGGTGAGTTGGGCATCTAGGCTAACTTTGTCGGACTTACAACAAATTGGACTTAGAAACATGCTCTCAGAATGAACTCATTTGTATGTTGGGGACTTCCTGTACCACTGTGGCAGGCAGGTATTGTGTTCAAGATAAGAGGCAGTTCAAGGGGCTTACATGCATGCCTTGCCTCATTCTACAAAGTACCAGTAAGATTGTCTTACAGAGTTACAAAGCACACTTAGTAGAAACAGGAAAGTATCTCTTAAAATGCAGAGAAAGCATTTTCCATAAACGCTTTCCTACTTTAGTTAGGTCCCTGGTGAGCTGCCACTCTCTAAATCCAATATTATCATAGAGGCAATTGAGCAAGCATGCTGTAAACTGTGCACACTTGGAAGACAACAGATATACTGCGCTATTTAATTATAAACTTTGGTTGACTTAACTACGTTTTGGAGTTTTCCGTTTATATTTTTAAAGCAAATCCATGAAGGAAGGTTAAGATATAGTCTTGAATGCTAATCAAGCCTCACTAAAGACCTTGCGTTGGACCTTCTGTTCTCAGGTATGAAGTGATTTGGAAGAAAAAAAGAAAACCTCCTAAATACATGAATTTACAATACGAAAATGCTTATTGGAATCTTAACGTTAAGAACAGTTTAAATCAATGTATTGTGCTTCCAGCCCAGGGAAGGCTGCTCAGCTACCATGGCCCAGAAGCCAAGGTAGGTGTGCACCTGGGAAACAGCTAATGTCAAGGTCACCGGCTCTGTTACCCGGAAAACCCATTCTCTTGGTACAAGCCTCACCACCTGCCTCGCCCAGGCTGCAGGCCTGGCTTCCAGATTTCCAGTGCAGCTTGCGAGATGAACTCAAGAAGATCTCTCTTTTGGCAGGTGACCGATCACAAATACAACTCAGCACAACGCTGCCTGACCTAACACACCGTGTCTGGACACATCTGAATTGTGCTGTTATCACGAGTCCAGCAGATGGCAGGGGTGACTAATTATTTAAGGGTAACGCTTAGACAAATGAAGCTACTCGCTTGAAATATGATTTTGATTTAGAACAGGAAATGAGCCATCATGTCTCCCCACCTTCAACCACAGGGCGGCCCTGAAAGAAGTGAAGTGGAGCCGCGGGACCTTGGCCTCCCCTGTCCTCGACGGAAAGGATTTCATCAGTCAGTGTGCACTACACCCCGCAACAGCCAGGGTCTCCCTCCCTCTTTCCCATCACAGCTGGATTCTAGCTGAGTCAGAGTTCTTACCCAGGGGAGCGCCACTCCCTCAGGGAATTCACTGAGCTACTGGAGGTGATATCTCAAGGCCCTAAAGCCTTGGCAGCTCCCTGCCGAGCTGATTCCTGGGGACACACCACAGAGTCTGCAGGGATGCCCGCTCATTGCATTCTTGGCCTCACATCTGGAGAACTGTGGTGCTGAACAGGTTTTACAGCATCAACTCATCTTCTCAGAACCTTTCCTGCGTGGGCTCTTTTGCTGTGGGATGTCACTGTGCCTGCCTCAGCACCCATCACTGTTGCTTCAAAGTCTCCCATAAAACGGTTGCTGTCTTGCTTTTTTTGAGACTCTCTTTTCTACAGTACTTGGCGCTAAAGCTTCTTTCTTTATTTGAGCCAGGGTCTTGCTCTGTCACCCAGGTTTGAGCACAGTGGCCGGATCATGGCTCAATTCTAACCTTGAGCTCAATCTATTATCCAGCCTCAGCCTCAGCTCCCAAGTAGCTGGGACTACAAGTGCATTTTACCACAACCAGCTAATTTTTAAACTTTTGTAGAGATGGTGGCGGGGGGTGGGGGTGGGGGTCTCACTGTTGCCCAGCCTGGATTTGAACTCCTGGCCTCAAGTGATCCTTCTGCCTTGACGTCACAAAGTACTGGGATGCATAGACGTGAGTCAAGATTTTCCTTTTTAAATCAGCAAGAAAACATACTCGTTAACCAAAAGAAGCTACAGGTGTTTCCAGTCCACTTGTTAGCAAAGGTAGTGGCCACCAACTCCTGCAGAAAGACTATTTCTCGAGGTCTATTGTTGGTGTTAACACCGTAGCGAAGCAGAGGCTGGCTGGAACCGGAGACCACTACTGCAAGCACAAAGCAAACTCTGTGTGTGTGTGTGTGTGTGTGTGTTCCTCGAGTACTAGGGCAGACAGTTTAATCTGGCGACCCAGCCCGGTAACTTAGAGAAGGCCTGTCTCTATAGCCTCAAGCTCCTGGGCTCAGGCGATCCTCCGACCTTGTCTCTCGAGTAGCTGGGTCTACAGGCGTGCACCGCCACACCTGTCCAGTTTTAAAACACCTTGCAGAGATGCTGTGTTGCTGTATAGCCTAGGCTGAGGTGACGGGTGAGAGCCACCGTGCCGGGTCTTATGCCAAAAAAACTGAAAAGCAAACTGTTAGCCGATGTGGCAACACACACCTATAGCCCTAGCTACTTGGAAGGTTGACACAGGGGTCACCTGAGCCCCGGAGTCGAGACTGCAGTGAGATACAGTTGCCCACTGCACTCCAGCCTGGGCAACAGAGCGAGACCCTATCTATCTCAAGTGCATACGTGAACCAATCTGGTGAGGGAGCTCTAGACCAGGTATGAGTTCTCATGGGCAACCTTGACCGAACAGTTTACTTCTCCAAGCTTCCAACGTCCAGTTGAAAGGCTGGGTGCTCGGCCCACTTCTGAAGGTCGCCTGAACTTTGGAAGAAACGAGGGTGGCAAAGCCCTTGCCGCACACAGGACTGGGCACTCACAACCGGCAGGGACTCGGGCGTGACCTGGGGCAGCAGCGGCGTCCAGGCTCACCTGGGTGGTGCACTGATCCATGTAGTACTGCAGGTACGCCTCCTCCTCCATGGGTGCAGGTCCCGCTACGGGGGCCGTGGGGCCGTGGGGGGGCGCGCCTGTTCTGCGAGCGGCCGCCAGCTCCCCTGGGTGCTGAAGCCCTTTATGAGCCCACCCGCGAGGCCCATCCACGCTCCCCACCCCCAGCATGTGGGCCGGGGGTGGCAGGGGAGGCCCTCCCTGGGTGCTCACGCTGGGAAGCACGTGGGCGCGTTTCCTTCCTGCAAATTCCGCCTCTGCTTCCCGAGGGAGAGAAGGTCTCCAAGCAAGTTGCATGAAAAGTGAGCATGAGGGAGAGTGAGAAACTAGGGATTCACATTTCTAAAATTTATTGTTATTCTTTAATTAATGGGGAGGGGCGGATCTCGCTTTGTTGTCCAGGCTGGTTTTTTTATTTGTTTATTTTTTTGAGTTGGAGTCTCACTCTGTCGCCCAGACTGGAGTGCAGTGGCCGCTCCCGGCCACGGCAGCCTCAACCTGCTG
>NW_007176767.1:0-315 GCF_000164805.1 Carlito syrichta
AAATGAAATATGAAGTAAAATGAAATATGAAGTAAAATGAAATATGAAGTGAAATGAAATATGAAGTGAAATGAAATGAAATATGAAATATGAAATGATATGAAATATGAAATGAAATGAAATATGAAATGAAATGAAATATGAAGCGAAATATGAAGTGAAATGAAATATGAAGTGGAATGGAATGAAATATGAAATGGAAAGTGAAATGAAAAGGGAAATGAAAAGGGAAATGAGATGAAATAGGAAATGAGGTGAAATAGGAAATGAGGTGAAATAGGAAATGAGATATGAAGTGAAATGAGATATGAAATA
>NW_007176768.1:0-12067 GCF_000164805.1 Carlito syrichta
ATATGAAATATGAAATGAAATGAAATATGAAATGAAATGAAATATGAAGCGAAATATGAAGTGAAATGAAATATGAAGTGGAATGGAATGAAATATGAAATGGAAAGTGAAATGAAAAGGGAAATGAAAAGGGAAATGAGATGAAATAGGAAATGAGGTGAAATAGGAAATGAGGTGAAATAGGAAATGAGATATGAAGTGAAATGAGATATGAAATAGGAAAATGAAAAATGAAAATGAAACGAAATATGAAAATGAAACGAAATATGAAAATGAAACGAAATATGAAAATGAAATGAAATATGAAAATGAAATGATATGAAATGAAAGATGAAATGAAAAGTGAAATAAAATGAAATATGAAATGAATTATAATGGAATATGAAATGAAGTGTGAAATATAAAACGAAGTGTGAAATGTGAAGTGTGAAATGAAATGAAATGAAATATAATGGAATATGAAATGAAATGAAATATGAAATGAAGTGTGAAATATGAAATGTGAAGTGTGAAAAATGAAATCAAATGTGAAAAATGAAATGAATGTGAAATGAAATATGAAATGGCAAGATGTCAAGGTGACATGTACTCCAAAATGACCTAGAAGTGTGAAAAAAAATTTTAGGGAGTGGGCCCTATGGGTGATGCGATATTCCTTCTACATTTCACCGTTCTCGGTATTCTGTAAGAGCAAGAAATACTTTCTCATGGTAAAAAAGCCTATTTAAAAGAGTAAGCAACGCAGACGCACAGTTACTGAGTTTGAGGACAGTCTGAAATCAGCACTTACCTGTCAACACAACTTTCCCAGATGCAAAGATGAGCAACACAATCCGTGGTTTTACCATTCTATAAACAAGGCCAGGAAACAGTTCAGGTTCGTAACTGTTAAGACATAAAAGAAAAAAAAGACCTTAAAAATTACATGATTCAACTCCTTTCCCATAACATTCAAGACCCTATATATGAGCGTGCATATTAGAGAAGCTGCAAACAAGTTAGCTGTTTTACCAAAAACCTTTTTGCTCTCTCGAGGAAACAGAGTCTTGCGTGTCCTCAGTAATTTCTTGTGGCAGTCGAGAACACTTAATTTTTGATCCCAATATGTTTTTCAAGTGCAACCCATCCTAGGTTATTAGAAATTATGGCGACTTCAGGCATCTGATTTAATTTTATATGAAGATCTTGGTGATTAAACGTTCCCTGTCTTTTCACACAAGTCTGCTAAAAAGACTGGATTTTCCAGGTTTCCCCCAAATAAACACATTGTGTATGCCCTTATGAACTGTTAAAGTTAAATGTGCTTAGCAGATACAACAACAACAGCAACAAATTTCTAGACTGCTGCTATTTGTCTTTTGGACAGGCGGTATATAAAGAAAGAAAATTAAACTAGCCTAAGTTTTAGAATTCAGGATTGTGTCTATAAATGGAAACTCATTCATATTTTCCAATCCATGTAAACTAAACTTTTGTAGAAGTCTAGAAAAAGCAAAGCCATTTTTAACACCTCAGATCAAGTATAAAAGGCACACCAACACAAGACAGGGAATGCCCCGCTACAGGACCCCATGCACGCTATCAAACAGGACGAACTGCTCTATGGCAGAGAGAGGGTAAGATGTGGCATGAAAGGACTTAGGCTGAAGTTCGATCAAGAGAATTGAAGGGCATCAGAGCCAGGTCAAGAGCCTTGCCCATGTGTCCACCCCAGGGGGCAGAGGGATTTGGTGTTGATCAACCTCCAGCTCAGGGAGGTCCCAAGGGGGTGGAGAAGCCCCAGAGCAGCTATGAGAGGGTGGAGGCACTGGCTGTGGAGACGGCAAGTTGGGAGAAGTCAGGAGGGCTAGAGATATCCCGGGGGACAGGAATACACCGATTGTGATGGGGCTGCAGTCACACTCACACACACACCACCACCAACACACACGCCCCACCGAAAAATCAGGACAACACCAGATAGGACTGCTTTCCTAAAATGTGCTACCGCCATCCTTTTTTGACTTCTCCCCATCCCTGTCCCCCTCACCGGTGGTCAGCCCCTTCTCACTTATCCATCTCAAACCCCAACTCTTTTGCTAATGCCATCAAGCCACTTGTGCCTGTTTTACAAAATCTACAGATCAGTGGGTCTTCGTGTGTGGGCCTCTGACATCACCACTGAGCTTTTTAGGACAGCAAATTCAAGCGAAATCTCTGGTGACAAAGCACAGCCAGGGATGTATTCTAGTAAGTCGTCCAGTGTTACCTATGCAATTTAAGTTCATTGATCACTATTTCAAAAGATTGAGTTGGCTGGGTGTGGTGACTCACTCCCGTAATCCCAGTATTTTGAGAGGCTGAGGCAGGAGGATTACTTGAGCCCGGGAGTTTGAGACCAATGTGGACAACATAGTGAGACCTCATCTCTGCAAAATAAAAAATACAAAATTAGCCGGGCACTGTGGCCTGCACTCCCGGCCATTCGGAGGCTGAGGTGAAGGATCGCCTAAGCCCAGGAGTTCAAGGCTGTGGTGAGCCACGATTGTGCCACTGCACACTCCGGCCTGAATAACAGAGTGAACCCCTGACCAAAACAGACAACAACAACAACAAAACAGGGCACATAGGATAACCTCTGAGGATGCAAACACAGCACCTTAACTCTTTCGCCTACCATGTTCCACCTTTTATATGATCCCAATTTCTCTGAAACATACATTCTCTTAGAAGCCCAAAACATCACTCACATATCCTGGTAAACACAAAGGGAAGCCACGTAACTGTCATACCTACTGAACTGCTGGTGGTTTAGCACCAAACTTTCCAACCGAATGGGAAATCTCACATCACAGCTCCCAACCATGTTCTGGATTTTAAAGTCGAGGAATCTGGCAGGGAACCCAAGCTTCTGCACCACACGAGCATACTTTCTCGCTGCGAGTCGAGACTGCTCTTCACTGAGGAGAGACACATGTTGAGAGATGTCTTCATGACATGTCCCTAGACTGCTGAACTGCATTCTTTTTGGTTGTATTGTTACCATCAGCACCGTGCTTATCTTTCAATGTTTACGGCGAAACTAAGCTCTGTGAGGAGGCCTTACCCCCCATCCTTGTGTCCTGAGCACCTTGTAAACGGTCTTGTACGATGCACGGTTGTTGAACGGAACCACAAACACATTCTTGACTTAATTTATCATCTTTCATCTCTAAGGTTCTTCTTACTAAAATGCTATTTGATAAGATTATTTCCACTGGATCTCCAGATGTGTACCCCTAGACCAGCATCATCATCTGGGAACTTGTTAGAAAGGTGACGTGCCATGTACCACCCAGCCACACACAATCTCTGGGGGTGGGGTCCAGCAGTCATCGCGGTGCTCACTAATGTTTAAGAACCATCTCTCGGGTCTCCAAGTGTGTGCCATTTAGGTGGGAAGAACCACCAAAATAAGGACACACACGTACAGAAAAATCCACACGAGGTGGTGAGATATGTGCTGAGCAGCCCAGACAAGGCATCAGTTCTTGGGGCTTCATGGGATGAACTGTCCAAAAATAACCATATGAAAATGCCTCAAAACCTCTGCCAGATACAGTGGCTCACGCCTGTAGTCCCAGCACTTCTGGAGCCCGAGGCAGGAGGATTACTTGAGCCCAGGAGTTTAAAAGCAGCCTGGGCGATATAGTGAGAGCACATTGCAACAAAAAATCAGTCGGGTGTGGTGGTGTATGCCTGTGGTTCCAGCTACTCAGTAGGCTGAGGCAGAAGAATCTTCTGAGCCCAGGAGGTCGAGGTCATGGTGAGCTGTGATTGTGCCACTGCCCTCCAGCCTGGGCGACAGACACCCAGCCTCAAAAACAAAAACCTCAAAACCTACCCAGTTTTGCCCATGCTTTCTCACACATTGTTATTCAAATCATACCCAACACAAGAAAAAACTTCTAGTGGAGCACAGTGGAATGTGCCTGTAGTTCCGGCTACTTGGGAGGCTGAGGTGGAAGGATCTCTGGATCCCAGATGGTCAAGGCTACTGTGAGCCATGATTGCCCCACTGCATTCCAGCCTGGGCAAGAGAGTGAGATTCTGTTTCTTAAGAAAATAGAGAGGGAGAGGGGGAGAGGGAAGACAGGGAGGAAGAGACAGAGAAGGAGAGAAAAGACAGAAAGGGGGGAAAGGGAGGAGGAGAGAAAGGGAGGGAAAAGGAGAAGGAGGAGGAAGGAGAGGAAGGAGAGGGAAAAATTCGGCTGCTTTGTGGCCATGTCCTCATGGTGTCTGTCCCACTCAAACCCTAGATCCTCCTGGAGAAGGTGAAGTCCTGAGAGTCCAGGCTTCCTTTGTCATGAGATTCTCTTCGACTGTCATGCCAGAACAATACAGTGCACAGCAGAGCTTTCCAGAATGGGGGCACTTGGCAGGTGAATCAGGTGAATCCCACACTCCTCTCGGGCTGCCCCTGTTGTCATCTAGAGGAAAAACCCTTTGGAACTTGTCTGCCTGGACCAATGGGAGTGTCCGCTTCTCTTGCCTAGATCTCTCACCAAGACTGCCCCTCTCCTGTGCATTCATTACTTCATATACACCTCACCTTAATTAATGTGGATTCTCATCACCCACTTTTTGTTTTCAGACGGGGGTCTCACAGACTGAAGTGCAGTGGCACAATCACGCTCATGGCAGCCTCGAACTTCTGGGATGCTCCCACCTCAGTCTCCCGAATGGCTAGGACTACAGGCAGGCACCACCACACCTGGCTCTCCCCACCCACTTCTAATTCCTGAAATGCCCTTGGCAAAGCCACGTCCCCACGTTAGCAGTGAAATACATGGCTTCCATTTTGAACAACCACGTTTGGCCTAACTGACGTGTTAATGTTTCCCCCAAAAGTAAATAAGCTCAAATTTCAGAAGTTTCCATCATCCCGTAGTTTCAGCTGTGTAGGACATCACATCACAGCAGGCGTCCTAAAAGGACACAGAAGTTCCTATGGAAACAATTAGTTGTTAAAAGTTTCCATAGCGGCCAGGTGCAGTAGCTCACACCTATAATCTCAGCAGTTTGGGAGGCCAAGGTAAGAGGATTGCCTGAGCCCATGAGTTCAAGACCAGCCAGGCAACTTGGCGAGACCTCGGCTCTACGGTAAATTAAAAATAAAAAAATAAAAAAGCCACACGTGGTAGCGCGTGCCTGTAATTCCGGCTACTTGGAAGGCTGAGGTGGAAGGATCACTGGAGCCCATCAAATCGAGGGTGTTGGAATATGACTCCAACTCAAAGGAAAACAAAATTTGCACCTTAGAAACAAGCTTAGAAACATGGTGGCTCATGTCTGTCATCCCAGCACGTCAAGAGGCTGAGGCGGGATGATAACTTGAGCCTAGGAGTCTGAGACCAGCCTGGGCAATATAGCCAGATGTCATCTTTACAATAAAAGATTGAAAACTTAGCCGGGTATGCTGGCGTGCACCTGTAGTCCCAGCTCCTCAAGAGGCTGAGGTAGAAGGATCCCCTGAGCCCAGGAGGTCTAGGCTGCGGTGAGCTGTGATCGTGCTGCTGCACCTCGGCCTGGGTGGCAGAGTGAGACCTCGACTCAAAAAAGAAAAAAGTGGTAACAGCCTCAGCTTAATAGGTTGGGGGGACTGTAAATGGGGCATATAAGTCAGTATTACAAGATTTTTAACCCCAAATTTGGCATTTTATGGAATCAACTCTTCAGGAAAGATAATGCTTCCTTGCTTTACACACTAAACTTTCTGTCTGGTGAGGGTGGAAGGACGATTCCCATACCTTTTGGCTCCAGTGCAGACGACTTTCCCAGAGCTAAATATGAGGGCTGTCGTCCTGGGCTCTCGGATCCTCATGATGACAGCATTCAATCTCTGTGTACGTAGGAGAGGACATTATCCCGGTGGAAAAAAGGAGCCAGATATGAGTCTTGAAGAGAGAGAGATTGCATGGAAACACTAAATGATGTCTGGGTCTCTTCTCCCCACATTAACAAACGTGATTATAGTTAAAATGCACTCGCCAGCATGTACAAACAATTCCAATAACTGTTAAGGAGAATATCAGTAACTGTCATGTTTCAGGCCCTTTGCTAAGAGCTTTACAGTGTGTATCCCGTTTATCTCCATGACAGAACTAAATTGAGTCTATTATGATTTCTATTCAGTGCACAGGGAAACAAAATCATTATTAACCGCCAACATGACACAGAAAATGGCAGAGTGGATGCTTTCTAGGCTCTGACTAATGTGGCCCTTTTTACCTAACTGGATAAATCCTCCACCACTGATGCCAGGGAGGCTTTTCTCAGTAGGAGCCCAGTCTTACTCATCTTTGTACTCCTAAGTCCAGAGGATGGCAAATCATGAAAGGTTGATTGGATTGACAAATCCAGTTCCCCTAAGTAAAGAGGTCACTGAAAATGGGATGCCTGACCCTGGCAGGACACAAGAAAGGATAGATTTTACTAAACTTGGAGGGGATAAAAAAAATTCCTGAATCGTAGGAAGTTGAGGCCTGAACTTTAAACAATATGACTTTCTCAAATAAAATAAAGGGTAAATGAAGAAATACACAAGTGTCAGCCACCTGAGACAACATTTAGAAGAAAGTATTTCCAAGAATATGAAGGCATTTTTAAAAAGCCAGTGTCCCAACAGCCAGGCTGAAAATAGTGATACTGAAAAGGAAAAGGTCTTAACTTTTAGGAACTACTCAGTTACTTTATTCAGTACAGGGAATGAATTGGGTTTTTTAAATTCTGTTGTCCAGAATGGAGTGCAGCGTCACAATCATGGACACCAGAGCCTCAACCCGCTAGGCTCAGGTGATCCTTCTGCCTCATTCTTCCAAGTAGCTGGGACTACGGGCACACACTACCGCGCCTGTCTAAGTTTTTTACTTGTCTCGCTGTGGTGCCCAGGCTGATCTGGAACTCCTGGGCTCAGACGATCCTCTTGTCTTGGCCTCCCAAAATGCTGGGATTATAGGCGGGAGCCACTGAGCCCAGCCGGATTATTTTTTATAATGATAAAGCAGAGAGTGAAATGATTAACGTTAGGAGTTAACCAAAAGCTTTTTCACTTAAAAACAATTCTTCTTTTAAAGAGAAAATAAAAATAGCCCAGGTGCCGTGGCTCTTGCCTGTAATTCCAACACTTTGGGAGGCTGAGGTGGGAGAATTTCTTGAGGCCAAGAGTTCAATACCAGCCTGGGCGACATAGTGAGACCCACATTACGATTAAGAAAAAAAAAGAAATTAAACAAAAGAGAAAACAAAACAAAGGAAAGACTCAATATCATGATCATAGGAAGGAAAGAAAATCTACAGAGAAGCTAGTTGCTGAGAGGACTACCGAGAAACCTTACCTTTGGGTTATATTCTACATTTTTTGCATGCAAAGCTATTTTCTTTAGATCCAATGTGCAGGCCAGGTTTGCAGTAGAAACTATATTCCTGAAGAAAAGTAAATTTAGAAAGGTAAGTCACATATAAAGACTAAAAAAGAAGAACGGACAAGAATAACATGTGCATTTCCTAATTTCATATGTTGTGCCTTAGCAACTTCTGAGGGGGAGAATTATTACGGATGTGAATAAACAGTGACATGGTCCCTAGTAAAATATAAAGTCCCCAAACGAAGTCATGAATACCAGTTTCTGAAATGTAATGACTGACCGCCTAAAATTCAGCTTTAGATCCGTTACAAAAGAATGCCTCAAAATAGAAGTACAACTCTGAATCAAATTTGTGCAAATCAAATTCGATTTTACCTCTTTATGCCCTTTGTGTTTATCCAACCCCGGCCATAATGTTCAGGAACTTCAGTGCTTTAGTATCAATGATACAGTCTTTCTAGAGTGTATCTATTAATCATCAACACCCTTTTAAAGGATCAAGAAGTAGTGCTTCATTTTACAGATAATCAAATTGTCTAAAGCCACAATCTCTGAAGAACTGAAAAAACAAACAATGCAATCCGAAGGTCTCTCCCCTACGCTACCATCCTGAAATTAGTTGCCATCGCATCCGGGCACATAGAACATGTATCCAGAAGCATTGCTCAATGGAAAGAAAAGGATAAACTTACTGCAGCTGAGGCACTATCCCACAACATTCCGAAACCAGGGTCATCGGTGTCATGGGAGTTGAGGATGCCAGAGGCAAGCTGCTGGAGGTGGGTTTCTCAGGAAAGGGCTGGACTGCGTCTGCATCACCAGGGTGCAGAAATGAATGGGAACTTGATGCACTGCTGCTGTTTAAGACCAGCCCAGAGTCCTGTGTGCTGGGTGGTGGCGACCTGCTTTGTTCACTTTGAGGTTCACACTTTTCTTCTGTGTCATGCTTGCCTCCAGTGACGGTCTGGTCTTTACTGTCTTGGATCAGTTCATCTGGTAGGAAGCTAAGATCCACAGATGAGAAATCGCCCGTTGTTTCTTGGAGTTCAAGATGTGAATTCAGTGCATTCTCTGGAATGTATGCATTAGGTGTGTACACATCATAAGGCACAACTGGGCTGAGCAGGGGAGTCCCAGGTGGGGCAAGGGCATCCTAGGCAGGTCCCAAAACAGACAAACAAAGCACAACAAAAGAACAGCACATTACACCAAAGGGACACAGTAAGTCCCCTATACACGAACCTTCAAGTTATGTACTTTAATGATGCACACTTGTGTTTTTTAATGTATTATTTCTCTCCACCAGGTGTCAGGATAGCCTGTCAAGTACGTACGGTACTCTATAGCTGATCGGGTGAGTTGGGCATCTAGGCTAACTTTGTCGGACTTACAACAAATTGGACTTAGAAACATGCTCTCAGAATGAACTCATTTGTATGTTGGGGACTTCCTGTACCACTGTGGCAGGCAGGTATTGTGTTCAAGATAAGAGGCAGTTCAAGGGGCTTACATGCATGCCTTGCCTCATTCTACAAAGTACCAGTAAGATTGTCTTACAGAGTTACAAAGCACACTTAGTAGAAACAGGAAAGTATCTCTTAAAATGCAGAGAAAGCATTTTCCATAAACGCTTTCCTACTTTAGTTAGGTCCCTGGTGAGCTGCCACTCTCTAAATCCAATATTATCATAGAGGCAATTGAGCAAGCATGCTGTAAACTGTGCACACTTGGAAGACAACAGATATACTGCGCTATTTAATTATAAACTTTGGTTGACTTAACTACGTTTTGGAGTTTTCCGTTTATATTTTTAAAGCAAATCCATGAAGGAAGGTTAAGATATAGTCTTGAATGCTAATCAAGCCTCACTAAAGACCTTGCGTTGGACCTTCTGTTCTCAGGTATGAAGTGATTTGGAAGAAAAAAAGAAAACCTCCTAAATACATGAATTTACAATACGAAAATGCTTATTGGAATCTTAACGTTAAGAACAGTTTAAATCAATGTATTGTGCTTCCAGCCCAGGGAAGGCTGCTCAGCTACCATGGCCCAGAAGCCAAGGTAGGTGTGCACCTGGGAAACAGCTAATGTCAAGGTCACCGGCTCTGTTACCCGGAAAACCCATTCTCTTGGTACAAGCCTCACCACCTGCCTCGCCCAGGCTGCAGGCCTGGCTTCCAGATTTCCAGTGCAGCTTGCGAGATGAACTCAAGAAGATCTCTCTTTTGGCAGGTGACCGATCACAAATACAACTCAGCACAACGCTGCCTGACCTAACACACCGTGTCTGGACACATCTGAATTGTGCTGTTATCACGAGTCCAGCAGATGGCAGGGGTGACTAATTATTTAAGGGTAACGCTTAGACAAATGAAGCTACTCGCTTGAAATATGATTTTGATTTAGAACAGGAAATGAGCCATCATGTCTCCCCACCTTCAACCACAGGGCGGCCCTGAAAGAAGTGAAGTGGAGCCGCGGGACCTTGGCCTCCCCTGTCCTCGACGGAAAGGATTTCATCAGTCAGTGTGCACTACACCCCGCAACAGCCAGGGTCTCCCTCCCTCTTTCCCATCACAGCTGGATTCTAGCTGAGTCAGAGTTCTTACCCAGGGGAGCGCCACTCCCTCAGGGAATTCACTGAGCTACTGGAGGTGATATCTCAAGGCCCTAAAGCCTTGGCAGCTCCCTGCCGAGCTGATTCCTGGGGACACACCACAGAGTCTGCAGGGATGCCCGCTCATTGCATTCTTGGCCTCACATCTGGAGAACTGTGGTGCTGAACAGGTTTTACAGCATCAACTCATCTTCTCAGAACCTTTCCTGCGTGGGCTCTTTTGCTGTGGGATGTCACTGTGCCTGCCTCAGCACCCATCACTGTTGCTTCAAAGTCTCCCATAAAACGGTTGCTGTCTTGCTTTTTTTGAGACTCTCTTTTCTACAGTACTTGGCGCTAAAGCTTCTTTCTTTATTTGAGCCAGGGTCTTGCTCTGTCACCCAGGTTTGAGCACAGTGGCCGGATCATGGCTCAATTCTAACCTTGAGCTCAATCTATTATCCAGCCTCAGCCTCAGCTCCCAAGTAGCTGGGACTACAAGTGCATTTTACCACAACCAGCTAATTTTTAAACTTTTGTAGAGATGGTGGCGGGGGGTGGGGGTGGGGGTCTCACTGTTGCCCAGCCTGGATTTGAACTCCTGGCCTCAAGTGATCCTTCTGCCTTGACGTCACAAAGTACTGGGATGCATAGACGTGAGTCAAGATTTTCCTTTTTAAATCAGCAAGAAAACATACTCGTTAACCAAAAGAAGCTACAGGTGTTTCCAGTCCACTTGTTAGCAAAGGTAGTGGCCACCAACTCCTGCAGAAAGACTATTTCTCGAGGTCTATTGTTGGTGTTAACACCGTAGCGAAGCAGAGGCTGGCTGGAACCGGAGACCACTACTGCAAGCACAAAGCAAACTCTGTGTGTGTGTGTGTGTGTGTGTGTTCCTCGAGTACTAGGGCAGACAGTTTAATCTGGCGACCCAGCCCGGTAACTTAGAGAAGGCCTGTCTCTATAGCCTCAAGCTCCTGGGCTCAGGCGATCCTCCGACCTTGTCTCTCGAGTAGCTGGGTCTACAGGCGTGCACCGCCACACCTGTCCAGTTTTAAAACACCTTGCAGAGATGCTGTGTTGCTGTATAGCCTAGGCTGAGGTGACGGGTGAGAGCCACCGTGCCGGGTCTTATGCCAAAAAAACTGAAAAGCAAACTGTTAGCCGATGTGGCAACACACACCTATAGCCCTAGCTACTTGGAAGGTTGACACAGGGGTCACCTGAGCCCCGGAGTCGAGACTGCAGTGAGATACAGTTGCCCACTGCACTCCAGCCTGGGCAACAGAGCGAGACCCTATCTATCTCAAGTGCATACGTGAACCAATCTGGTGAGGGAGCTCTAGACCAGGTATGAGTTCTCATGGGCAACCTTGACCGAACAGTTTACTTCTCCAAGCTTCCAACGTCCAGTTGAAAGGCTGGGTGCTCGGCCCACTTCTGAAGGTCGCCTGAACTTTGGAAGAAACGAGGGTGGCAAAGCCCTTGCCGCACACAGGACTGGGCACTCACAACCGGCAGGGACTCGGGCGTGACCTGGGGCAGCAGCGGCGTCCAGGCTCACCTGGGTGGTGCACTGATCCATGTAGTACTGCAGGTACGCCTCCTCCTCCATGGGTGCAGGTCCCGCTACGGGGGCCGTGGGGCCGTGGGGGGGCGCGCCTGTTCTGCGAGCGGCCGCCAGCTCCCCTGGGTGCTGAAGCCCTTTATGAGCCCACCCGCGAGGCCCATCCACGCTCCCCACCCCCAGCATGTGGGCCGGGGGTGGCAGGGGAGGCCCTCCCTGGGTGCTCACGCTGGGAAGCACGTGGGCGCGTTTCCTTCCTGCAAATTCCGCCTCTGCTTCCCGAGGGAGAGAAGGTCTCCAAGCAAGTTGCATGAAAAGTGAGCATGAGGGAGAGTGAGAAACTAGGGATTCACATTTCTAAAATTTATTGTTATTCTTTAATTAATGGGGAGGGGCGGATCTCGCTTTGTTGTCCAGGCTGGTTTTTTTATTTGTTTATTTTTTTGAGTTGGAGTCTCACTCTGTCGCCCAGACTGGAGTGCAGTGGCCGCTCCCGGCCACGGCAGCCTCAACCTGCTG
>NW_007176769.1:0-1151 GCF_000164805.1 Carlito syrichta
TGATGTTGAAAGGATGAAATGATGCTCATCTTGAAGAGGGCTGAGGCTTCTGAATTTCTAGAGGCCTAGGTTTAGGCCCAAAAATGTGCACTCGGTGCAGACATAGTGCTGGAGATTCTTTATTTGCTGGAGTTTCTTCATTTTTCTTTCTTTCTTTTTCTTTCTTTTTTTTTTTTTTAGTCAAAGATACACTCTGTCACAAGACTAGAGTTCCATGGCAAAATCAGAGCTCACCACAGCCTAGAACTCCTGTACTCAGGCAATCTTTCTTCCTGAGCCTACAAACTAGCTGCAACTACAAGCACATGTCACCAAACCTGGCTAACTTGTTTTGTTGTTGTCATAGAGATGAGCCATCACTATGTTTCCAGGCCAGTCTCTAACCCCTGGGTTCAAGCAATCCTCTTGTTGAGGCCTCACAAATGACTGGGATTATAGGCATGAGCCACCACACCCAGCCTCTATTTTTTTTTTCATTAATCAGTATTTTTTATTATGGTTTTGTGGGGTACAGTTAAGGGTTAGGTGTACAATGACGTTTCATTCAGGCACCCTGTAGATAAGAAGTGTTTTCCCATCCCCCGACAGATATTTGCTACTGTTAATCCCATCCCCCTCCCCCCATAGTTTCCCAGTACCATCAGTCATTTTCTCATAGTATTGCATTGGATGTTCAAGGTCCATTATATGAGTGAGAACATGTGATATTCGGATTTTTGTTTTTGTGAGAGGTCACTCAGTATTATAGACTCTAGTTCCATCCAGGTTGCAGCGAAATTCATGATTTTGTTCTTTTTTATGGCTGCGTAGTATTCCATCGTGTATATGTACCACATTTTTTTAATCCAGTCCTCTTTTGATGGGCAGCATGGTTGTTTCCAGGTTCTTGCTATTGTGAACAATGCTGCGATAAACATACGTGTGCAGGTATCTTTTTTATAGAGTGATTTGTGTTCTTCAGGGTATATTCCCAGTAGGGGGATTGCAGGGTCATATGGAAGGTCAATTTTTAGAGTTTTTAGGAATCGCCACACTGCTTTCCACAGAGGTTGCACTAGTTTACACTCCCACCAACAGTGTAGAAGTGTTCCCTTTTCACCACACCCTCTCCAGCAGCTGTTATTTTTTGAGTTGTTGATAATTGCCATGAA
>NW_007176770.1:0-1798 GCF_000164805.1 Carlito syrichta
CCCTTTTCACCACACCCTCTCCAGCAGCTGTTATTTTTTGAGTTGTTGATAATTGCCATGAAGAACATAATTTTAAGAACTCAATATGATCCTGGTTGTAAAGTCTAAAATACCTGACTTCGAAGAGGAAAAATCTTAGGATGAGCACACACAAAAGTTTAAGTTACAGTGATCTAGGTTATAAAATCACCAACTAATTAAATTGGTAAAATCTGGAAACAATGCACCCCACTGAAGGAAACTTGTCTGGGCAGCTAGCAAGTGAGAATTTGGCTTCAGAATTGAGGACTTCTCTTGAACCTCTCCTGAATCTCTAGTCTTAGAAGGAGAAATATTAGCCGGGTGTGGTGGCGCATGCCTGTAGTTCCAGCTACTTGGAAGGCTGAGTGGAAGGATCATCGGCGCCCAGCAGGTAAACGCTGGGGTGGTCGTGAGCGTGCCACTGCACTCCAGTCTGGTCGACAGAGTGACTCCAACTCAAAAAAAAAAAAAAGAAAAAATGAGAAACAAAAAATTTCTTTTCTAATCTCATTTCTGCAAAGTTCTCATAAAACAAGCAAACAAACAAACTAGAAAACCTCACCACACTTGAAACTGTATCATCAAAAAAAAAAAATTCCTATTATTTTCTGGTCACAGAGTATTGCCAAGTATACAATATTTGAAAGATACAGGTAAACAGAAAATATAGGTAAGAATAAATAAGAAAATATCTATACGACCTGTTAGTCCACCAATCAAAGGTGATTATTGCTCACATTTTGGAGGGAATCTCTCTAGTCTTTTGACTGTGCACTTTCTATTGGTCTGTTTCATTGTATGTATTTGACATTTTAATTTTTCTTCCTAGCAGCAGAAGCATTTTTCTGTGTTGTTACTATGCTTTACTATGTTATTTTAAATGGCAGGAAGCATTTCTTTAAAATAAATTTCTAGAAATAGAAATACAAGGACACAAATTAAAGCTTTTGAAATGAATGCATTGCTAAATCATTCTTCATCAATACCAGTAAATTAGACTAACCATCAGACTATATCCTACCCAAAGAGAAAATGTATAATTTCATCTTTGCCAAGTAAATAGGCAAATATTCCATTCCAATGCTTTACTTTGTATTTTAAGTGTTTATCAGTCATTTGTCTTTAACATTTTTAAAATTCGTATTCTTTAATCATTCTCTACTGGAATGCTGATTTTTTTCCCTGTGATATTCCATGTAGAACTGATTTATCTTAAAAAATTTTTATTGAGATATCATTAATATACAAGTTTCAGCCTTTAAAACATCCAGTCAGAATGCTATCTGGGTATAAGAAAGTGTACAAATCAGTGGTTGGTAGTATATTCAAAAGTGGTCTGGCCACCACTACCACCTAATTCCCAGAACATTTTCATCTCTCTGAAAAAAGAAACTCCCATGTTCACTATTGATCACTCCCCATTTTCCTCCCGCTAAGCCCTGAATACTCACTAATCTATTGTCTGTCTTTATGAATTTTCCTATTCTGGAAGTTTTATATAAATAGAATCATACAACATGTAGTATTTGTGTCTGGTTCTTTTATTCAGAATGTTTTTTTGTTTTTTTGAGTTGTAGTTTCACTCTGTTGCCCAGGTAGGAGTACAGTGGCACACTCATGGCCATTGCAGCCTCAACCTGCTAGGCTCAGGTGATCCTTCCACCTCAGCCTTCCAGGTAGCTGGAAGCACAGGCATGTGCAACACACCCGGCTAATCTGTGTGTGTGTGTGTGTGTGTGTGTGTGTGTGTATAGATGAGGTCTCACCATGTTGCTCA
>NW_007176771.1:0-800 GCF_000164805.1 Carlito syrichta
TAAGTCTGCTGCCTATCTAGTTAGTTAATTAGTTAATTCAGCTAGTTATCATCTGGTGAAATGGCTAGCTCACTATTAATTCAGGTAGTTAATCAACTAGCTAACTAGTTAAGTCAGCCAGTAAAGTCAGCTAGCTAAGGAGTTAAGTCAGCTAGCTAAGTCAGTGAGATCAGTCTGCTTTCTAATTAAGTCAGCTGGTTAAGACAGAAAGTTTGTTAGGTTACAGGATTTGTCAGCAGGTTGATTCAGGTAGCTAGCTAGTTAACTAATGTGTTAAGTCAGCTGGTTAGGTAGTTAAGATAACTGGCAAGCCATCGGGCTATGAAGGTAGGTAGCCAATTAAGTCAGGTGGCTAGCCATCAGGCTATCTAGTTGTGTTAGCTAGTTAAGTCAGCTGCCTATCCAGCTGTCTAGCTAGGTAGATAACTCCTTAATTCTGCTGACTAGCCAGCTGGCTACTTCGTTAATTCAGCTAGTAAAGTCAGCTGGCTAGGCTGCTGGCTTGCTAGGAAGCTATGCAATTAAGTCAGCTGGATAGCAAGCTGGCCAGCTAGTTAATTCAGCTAGTTTAGGCAGCTGGATATCCAGCTGGGTAGCTGTTAAGTCAGTTGTCTAGCCACTTGGCTAGCTACTTTAAAAGCAAGTTACATCAGATGGGCAGCCAGCTGGCTCACTAGTTATTTCAGCTAGTTAAGTCAGCTGGATAGTTAGGAAGTTAGCTAGTTAAGTGAGCGAGATATGTCAGCTATCTAGCTAGTTAAGTCACCTAGTTAAGTCAGTTAGCTATGTGATAATTAGCT
>NW_007176772.1:0-735 GCF_000164805.1 Carlito syrichta
CCTGGGGTTGGGTGGGGAAGAGATAGAAAGACTGAGGACACGTTGGTGTTGGGCCAAAGTGCTCTGATGGGGCTCTCGCTCTTTGCTCCACAGGGCTTCATTGTGGCCATCCTCTACTGTTTCCTCAACCAAGAGGTATGTGCTCTAGACTAGCACTTGTTCTTCCAGCCCCCCTCCCGCTAGTCCTAAGCCCCTCCCCTCCTCTCATGCCCAGGCCCTGTAAATCCCAGTTCAGGCCACATACCTTGACTCAGGTTATCCTTTGTTAAAGTCTGCCCTGAGTTCCTGGATCAATTTGAACTTGAATGCTTCCTGTAAACATCTTTTAACCATCCCTCCTCTGACCCAAGCCAAGTTCTACTGTCCATACACCTGGAAGTGGAGGAGGCCTTCGGGGGTCAGGAGAGCCATTGGGGTAAGGTGTCTAATGGGATCCCCCAATTTGGTATTCCTAAAATTGAACAAAAGGGAGAGTGGGGGAGGGAGCATGTTAGCTGAGGGACAGATATTAGAAAGAACAGAAACAGAGAAGCCATGAAGGTCAAAGGTAGACACACAAGAAACTAGGAACCCAGAGTCAGATGCAGAGACAGGGAGGCAAATCCCACACAGAGTTAGGGAAACAGAGAGCACCTAGAAGAGAGAGGAACAGAGAGAGGGCAGGAGGGGAGATCGACGTGAATAGACAGAATGGATGGGGCTGATGCACCTGCAGGACACAGGCAGAGGGCAGAC
>NW_007176773.1:0-336 GCF_000164805.1 Carlito syrichta
CTAGGTATCTAGGTAGTTAGCTAATTTCTTAAGTCAGCTGGCTAGCTAGGCAGCTAGCTAGTTAGCTAACTATTTAAGTCAGCTGACTAGCTAGGTAGTTAGGTTGTTATGTCAGCTAGTTAAGTCAGCTGGCTAGCGAGCTGGATAGCTAGGTAGCAAGCCAGTTAATTCAGTTGGCTAGCCAGCTGTCTAGCTAATTAATTCAGTTAGTTAAGAGAGCTGGCAAGGCAACTGGCAATGTAGGTAGCTAGCTAGTTGTCAGCTAGATAGCTTCCTGGCTAGCTAGTGATGTCAGTGAGTTAAATCAGCTGGGTAGTCAACTGGGGAGCTGGTTAA
>NW_007176774.1:0-300 GCF_000164805.1 Carlito syrichta
ACCAGCTAGCTAGACAGCCAACTCATCAGCCAACAAGTTGTCACCTAACTAACACGTTAAACAACTACTTAAGTCACATTTTAACTCATTTACAAACTAGTTAAAACAGTTATCTAATTCATTAACCAACTCATTAATTCAGCTACCTATCTTGTTAGCCAACTAGTTGTCAGCTACCTATGTGAGCTAGCTAACTGGCTAGCTAGCTAAATAAGCTAGCTAAGTCCCCTAGCTCAATATTTAGCTAAATATTTAAGTCAGTTACCTCAGTCTGATACCTAAATAGTTAGCTAATTAAGT
>NW_007176775.1:0-781 GCF_000164805.1 Carlito syrichta
CAGCTGGCTAGCCAGCTAACTTAACTATGTGACTTAACTAGCTAGCCAGCTGGCTGTACAGCTAACAAAATTACATAGCTACCTAGCTTGCCAGCTGTCTGGCCAGCTGACTTAACTAGGTTACTTAACTTGCTAGCCAGCTGAGTGGACAGCTGACATAACTAGCTAGCTACCTAGGTAGCCAGCTGTATAGCCAGCTGACTTAACTAGTTAGCTGCCTACATATCCCACTGGCTTGCTAGCTGACTTAACTACCTAGCATTCTAGTTGACCAGCTGGTTACCAAGCTGACTTAACTAGGTGACTTAACTACTTAGTGAGCTAGCTAGCCAACTGACATAGTTACCTAGCTACCCAGCTAGGCTGGTGGCTAGCCAGTTGACTTAACTAGCTGACTTAACTAGCTAGTCTGCTGATGTAACTAAATGACTTAACTATCTAGTTACCTAGCAAATCAGTTGTCTTTACTACCTGAAATAACTAGCTAGAATCCAAGCTAGTTATCTAGCTAGCTGACTTAACTAGCTGACTTAACTAACTAGCTAGCTGACATAACTAGCTGACTTACATGGCTGGCTACCTAGCTAACCAGTTGATTTTACTACCTGAAATAACTAGCCAGACAGCTGTCTAGCCATCTGAATTAACTAGCTCTTTAACTAGCTAGCAAGCTGGTTAGGCAACTGACTTAATGAGGAAATTTAACTAGCTACCCAGCTCGTTAGTCAGCTGATTAATCAACTAGCAGATTAACGTGCTAGACAGCTGGCAAGTCAGGTGA
>NW_007176776.1:0-771 GCF_000164805.1 Carlito syrichta
ACAAAAAATGTCACTGAAGATTCTATAATTCTCAGCACAGAAAACTGTTCTGTAGCCAAAAAGAATTATTCACTGTTCCCAAACATAAAATTCTAACTGAAGACCGGGCTTGGTGGCTCAGCCTATAATCCCAGCACTTAGGGATGCCAAGGCGAGTATACTGCCTGAGCCCCCAGCTCTTCAGTAAATAAAAAATTGGCCAAGAGAGCTAGTGCGGACCTGTAGTTCAACCTACTTGGAAGACTGAGGCGGAAGCACTGGCAGAGCCCAGCAGTTCAGTGCTGGGGTGGCCATGAGCGTGCCACTGCACTCCAGCCTGGGCAACACAGTGACACTCCAACTCAAAAAAAAAAAATTCTCACTGAATATGGCTCACACAGTTCACCTCAGTCTAAATTCCATCACCTTCACTTATAGAAACTCTATCACTCCTTTAAGGCCGAAATCAAGCCAAGTACAGTATCCTTCAGAAAATCTTACCAAATTACGGTTCTTAATGACAGACCCCTAATATGATCACTTTAAAAAAGTGCAAGATGATACGTATAATCCACCTCACAGTTTAGATCTTTTCAGCATAAAAACTACATACTTACACATTTCTCTCTCCCTTAGACATATACAGGCAGTCACCCAATCCCCATGTAATAATGTTCTTGCTGGCATCTCACCGAAGCATATTTTACTGGGACACACATCTCAAAACAAAGATAGGCACCTGATTTATCATTTTGCTTATACTTACCTGGCTCCTCTTCCACCTGAAGCTGC
>NW_007176777.1:0-709 GCF_000164805.1 Carlito syrichta
AATGTGCTAGCTGGTTGACTAATCATCTGACTTAACTCGTTAGCTAATGATATGGCTGGCTGACTCAACCAGCTGACTTAACTAGTTAGCTATCTAGCTAGCTAGCTGACCACTAACATAACTCGTTAGCTAAATGCCTAGCTAGCCTACTCAACCAGCTGACTCATCCTGTTTTCTAACTAACTCGCTAGCTGACTCAACAAGCTGACTTCACCCGTTAGTTAACTAGCTAAGTACCTGACTCTACCTGCTGGCTTAACCCGTTAGCTAACTAGCTAGCTAGCTGTCTTAAACAGCTGACTTAATTAGAAAGCTGACTTAACTAGCTGACTTAGATAGCTGACTTAAATACTTAGCTAGCTCACTTAACTGGCTGACTTAACTAGTTAGCTAGCTGACTTAAATACCTGAAATAAATATTTATATAATCATTTACACAGCTGAATAACGTGTTAACTTAATTAATTAGCTAACTAGTTAGGTAGCAGACTTAAATAGCTGAATGAAATAGTTAGCTAACTAGTGAGCTAGCTGACTTAGTTAGCTCCTTAGATAGCTAGTTATCTAACTGACCTAGCTAGCTGACTTAATATAGTTGGCTAACGAGATAGCTAGCTGACTTAACGAGTTAGATAACTTTTTAAATTAATTGTTTAATGAGTTCACTAGGTGACAACTAGTTGGTTAACTAGTTAGCTAGGTGAATAAA
>NW_007176778.1:0-2119 GCF_000164805.1 Carlito syrichta
GGCTAGCTAGCTAACAACTGTCTTAACTAGCTAGTCCGCTGATTTAACTAACTGACTTGACTAGCTAACTACCTAGCTAGCCAGCTGACTTAACTAGCTGACTTAATTAGCTAGCTATCTAGCTATCAAGCTGTCTGGAAAGCTGACTTCACTAGCTGACTTAACCAGCTAGCCAGCTGACTGGCCAACTTACTTAACTAGCTAGCTACCTAGCTAGCCAGCTGGGAAGCCAACTGAATTAAATAAATGACTTAACTAGCTAGCCCGCTTGGTAACCAGCTGACTTAACTAGCTTGCTACCTATGTAGCCAGCTGTCTAGCCAGCAGACTTAATTAGGTGCCTTAACTAGCTAACCAGCTGACTAGACAGGTGAGTTAACTGCCTAGCTACTGAGCTAGCCAGCTGTCTAGCCAACTGACTTAACTATGTGACTTAACTAGATAGTCCGCTGGCTAACAGGCTGACTTAACTGCCTACCTACATAGCTAGCCAGCTGGATAGCACTCTGACTTAACTATCTAGCTACCTACGTAGCTAGCTAGCAGGCTGGTCACCTGGTTAGCCAGCTGGCTTAAATAGTCAGCCAGCTCACTGGACAGTCAGATAGCCAGCTGACTTAAATAACCAACAGCCTTGCTGGTCAATTGGCTAGCCAGTGGGCTTAACTAGCTGGACAAATACCTGACCAGCCTGCTAACCAGTCGGCTTACTTGCCAGGAGCCTATCTAGCCAGCCAGCTATCCAGCAGACTTAACTAGCTTGTTTTAGTAGATAGTCATCTGGCTAGTCAGTTGATTAACTAGCTAGCCACGTATCTAGCCAGTCAGCTAGACACTTCACTTACTCGCTGACTTAACTATCTAGCAAGCTGGCTAGCCAGCTGACTTAATTTGCTAGCTACCTACCTAGCCAGGTGGCTGGCCAACTGACTTAGCTAGCTAACTTAACAAGCTAGCCAGCTGGCTAGCCAGCTAACTTTTCTTACAAACAACCTAGCTAGCCAGTTGGCTAGTCACTTAAATTAACTAGCTGACTTAACTAGTTAGCCAGCTGGCTAGCCAGCTTACTTAACTAGCTGATATCACTAGCTAGCTACCTATGTATTCTGTTACCTTGCCAGCTGACTTAACTACCCAGCTACCTAGCTAACCAGCTGGCTAGCGAGCTTACTGAAGTAGGTTACTTAACTAGCAAACCAGCTGGCTAGCCAACTGACTTAAGAAGCTAACTACCTAGCTAGGCAACTGGCTAGCCAGCTGACTTATCTAACTGACTTAACTAGCTAGCTGGAGGACATAACTAGTTGACTTTACTAGCTAGCTACTTAACTAGCCAGTCCACTTAAGTAGCTGAAATAACTAGTTAGCCAGCTCTCTAGCCATCTGAGTAACTAGTCTTTTAACTAGCTAGCGAGCTGGCTAGCCAACTGGCTTGATGAGGTGACTTAACTTGCTAGTCAGCTGTTAAGTCAGCTGACCTAATGAATTGATTAACGAATTAGGCTGCAGGCAAGCCAGGTGACTAAACTAGCTGAATTAAATAGATATTCAGCTGGCCAGCCAGCTGACTTAACTAGCTCTCTAGCTCTCTAGCCACCTGGACAGCCAGCTGAATAAAATAGCTGATTTTATTAGCTAGCCAGCTGGCTATCCAACTGACTTAACTAGGTCACTATCTAGCTAGCAAGCTAGCTAGTCTGCTGACTTAACTAGCTGTCATAACTAGCTGGTCTACTTTCTAGCCAGTTGGATTAAACTAGATAGCTACATAACTAGACAGCTGGCTTTACAGCTGAATTAATTAGGTGACTTTTCTAGTAGCCGGGTGTCCAGCCAGCTGATGTAACTAGCAAGCTATCTAGCTAGTCAGGTGGCTAGTCTGCAGACTTAACTGGGTGACTTAACTAGCTAGCAAGCTAGCTAGACAGCTGACATTACCAGGTAATTACCTAGCTAGCAAGCTGCCAAGCCAGATGACTTAACTTGCTCACTTAACTAGCTAAACAGCTGGCTAGTCATCTGAATTAACTTCCTAACTATCTGGCTAGATAGTTATATCAGTTAACTCAGCTGCCTAGCCAGCTGCCAAGCACAGAAGCTTGCTAGTTAACGCAGCTGG
>NW_007176779.1:0-433 GCF_000164805.1 Carlito syrichta
CTAGCAAGCTAGCTAGACAGCTGACATTACCAGGTAATTACCTAGCTAGCAAGCTGCCAAGCCAGATGACTTAACTTGCTCACTTAACTAGCTAAACAGCTGGCTAGTCATCTGAATTAACTGCCTAACTATCTGACTAGATAGTTATGTCAGTTAAATCAGCTGCCTAGCCAGCTGCCAAGCACAGAAGCTTGCTATTTAACGGAGCTGGCTAGCTAGTTGGTTACCTAGTTAAGTAACCTAGTTTAAGTCAGCTCGCTGGCCAATAGGTTAGCTAGGTAGGTCGGTATATAAGTCAGCTGGCAAGCCAGTGGGTTATGTAGGTAGGTAGCTAGTTAAGTCAGATGACTAGGCATCAGTCTATCTAGTTATATCAGCTAGTGAAGTCAGCTGGCTTTCCAGCTGTCTAGCCAGGTAGCTAGCTAGTTAAGTC
>NW_007176780.1:0-368 GCF_000164805.1 Carlito syrichta
CAGCTGGTTTGCTAGGTAGCTAGTTTGTTAAGTCAGCTAGTTACGTCACCTGGCTAGCTAGTTAAGTCAGCTGGCTAGCCACCTGCCTAGCTTTTGTAGTTAGCTACTAAAGTCAGCTGGCTTGCCAGCTGGCTAGCTAGGTAAGTCACCTAGTTAACTCACCTCGCTAGCCAGCTGGTTAGCTAGGAAGCTAGGTTGTTAAGTCAGTTGGGATGTCAGTGGGATACATTGGTATCTAGCTAGTTAAGTCTGCTGGCTAGCCACCTGTCTAGCTAGTGATGTCAACTAGTTAAGACAGGTGGCTAGCAAGCTGCCTAACTATTTAAGTCAGCTAGTTGAGTGAGCTGACTAGCCATCTGGCTAGCAAG
>NW_007176781.1:0-309 GCF_000164805.1 Carlito syrichta
CAAACTTTTAAAAATCAAATAATTAAATTACAAGAGGGGGAGTTCAAGTATAGTTCTCCCCACAATATTTTAAATCATGCCTTGTTTGTTGTAAACCATTTAAATTTGGATTCATCAGGCAATTCAGCTATGGCTAGACATTGGAACCCAGATGAAAGAATCAAACCTATGGTAATATGGAAGCATCTCCTTACAGGAAAATGGAAAGGCCTGCTTTATTTCGTGCTCAAGTCAAACATGTTACTAATTGTAATTTTTCTTATGAAGGGCATTCCAACTCCCTCCCTATTTGTTTTTATGATAATTCTG
>NW_007176782.1:0-649 GCF_000164805.1 Carlito syrichta
GGAGCAACACTGACCGATGCTTATTAGTATGTGGACTTTTTTTTTTTTTTGAGTTGGAGTCTCACTCTGTCACCCAGGCTGAAGTGCAGGGACATGCTCATGGCTATCGCAGCCTCCACCTGCTGGACTCAGAGGATCCTTGCACCTCAGCCTTCTAAGTAGCTGGAACTACAGATGTGTGCCACCACACCCAGCTAATTTTTTGATTTGCTGCAGAGACAAGGTCTTGCCAAGTTGCCCAGGCTGGTCTTGCTCCCCTGGGCTCAGGCAATCCTCTCGCCTCTGCCTCCCAAAGTGCTGGGATGAGAGGCATAAGCCACTGTACCTGGCTTATGCACTACTCTTAAAATCAAGTGGCATAGCAAGCTGAGGGCCAGGACCATCTAAGTTTACTGATTACTGAGTGAAAACAAGACTGACACTCTAGTGGAACAAAATATACATAAGAAGTGGGCACAGAAAACCAAGCAAGAATGTCTGGCCAAGCAGAAGCTGTGGAAAAAGACTAACACAGCTAAGAAGAAGGCAGGTGCTTACTTGTTTGCCACATGCTAGAAAGTCTTATTTGATGCAAGCACTGATGTTGCAAGCACTGATGGCAGTCATTTCAGAGCCGTCATGAGGAATGAATGAATTCTGTGTCTGCCCC
>NW_007176783.1:0-346 GCF_000164805.1 Carlito syrichta
ACCTTATGATAGAGATCAACTCTCACATTTCAATAATTAGCCTGAATGTGAATGGACTAAGTGCATCACTGAAAAGACATAGAATGGCAAATGAATAAAATATCACCAGGCAACAATATATTACTTTCAAGAGATTCATCTCACTAGAAAGGACACTCACAAACTCAAAGTAAGAGGATGTGAAACAAATTTTCAGGTGAACAGAACAAAAAAGAAAGGAGGAGTCATGATCCTAATCTCAGACAAAATACCCTTTAAGCAATCAAAAATTTAAAAAGATACAGAAGGCCACTCCATAATGATAAAAGGCTCAATCCATCAACAAGAAATATCTATCCTAAACATA
>NW_007176784.1:0-764 GCF_000164805.1 Carlito syrichta
GAGCTGTGATTCAAAATCTGTTTGCAGGTCCTGGTATTCGCTGACAGGCGTGTGGATAATGTGGAACCCACTTCCCACTGCCCTGGAATCTTTTCAGGGCAGTGGGGCTGTAGGTTTACTCCTGAAATAAAATGTGGTTAGCAGAGGGGAGAGAATGGAGCAGATAGTGGGTTGAAGAGGGGAGTGGAGAGATAGCGGAGTAAGGGGGGAAACAAATGAGTGTGCCAACAAATAGAGAGAGAGGCCTATACTGAAACAGATAAAAACAATAGACCACAGCTACAGTCGAACCAACTCTCATACAAACAGAAATAAAACATATAGTGATGCTAACATACCAGCTATCCAACCACCTTATTAGTGTGCTGTTTCTCTATACAAAGACATGGTTTACAGACAGAAGAAAAGAGAAGAAAAGGAAAAGGAAAAGAGAAAAAAGGGAACAATACAGTAGGAATAGAATTAAGTCATTAAACTAATAGAATCAATGAAGCACACTCTGTGACATTTCGTTTAAGTCCAATGTCCTTTCAGGTCTGATTTCTAGTTTTCTTTTCAAGCTGGTAAATTAGTTTGCAGTTAGGGTCAGTTCCCCTGATCTGCTGTGAAGGACAGTTCAGAATAACCTCGGTTCAGAAGTTTGGTCTATGTCTTTATCAAGCTTGTTTGTCCCGTTTCGGTGTTGTTACCTTGAATCGCCAGCAGGTGGTTCTATCTCATCTGCTCGCCCCAGAGGGGGTGGGGCCGGACAGGAACAAGATGGC
>NW_007176785.1:0-372 GCF_000164805.1 Carlito syrichta
GCGCTGGTGGGGGGAGGGGCTGCGGCTGCGGCGGGACAGTGCAATGCACTAAAACTGTCCAGTCGTTGCGATGTTCCAGCGGTAGCGATGGCCAAGCTCTGTCTGAAGAGCAGGCTGCAGTGTTGGGGTCCCCAGCCCCCCGGGGCGAGAGTCAGAGACCCACTGCCGATCTCCCTTGCAGAGGGCTTCAGACTCCGGGTTGCCCGGTCGCCATCTTGCCGCGCCCCCCCCCAGGACTTGTATATTTTACTGTACATACTTACATATTCTTTGAAACTTTTACAAGAATGCATCATGTCTACAAGTATATAAAATAATAATAAAAGAGTACCTACTGTGTTAGGGGCACTGCCCCTAACAGTGAGAACTCAT
>NW_007176786.1:0-342 GCF_000164805.1 Carlito syrichta
TATTGAGGGCTTTAAGTTGAGGGAAATAGGTTTTGAGCAATTGTTTATGGGGCACGTTTTGTGTCTGAGTCCTTGACTGTTTCTATCCCGCTGACCATGTAAAGTTCGCAGATGGTGAACCGATAACGGAGGACGGACAGGGTAGTGGGCTTGATTTGAAAAACGACGGCAAGGAGGAAGGCAATGATCATGTTGGGTCTTATTGATAGTGAGCAGAGGAGGGGATTGAGCAATCCATGCCAAGGAGCAGCACTATGTACAGCAATGTGAAAGTAGGAGGAAAAAAGGAGTAGGAAGAAAGGCAGTACTATTAGTAAGGGAAGAACGAAATTGATGACCATT
>NW_007176787.1:0-911 GCF_000164805.1 Carlito syrichta
TGAAATCGAATCGAATCGAATGGAGTAAAAAGGAATGGAATAGAGAGGATTGGAATGGAATGGAATGGAATGGAGAGGAATGGAATGGAGAGGTATGGAATGGAATGGAATGAAGTGGAATGGAATGGAGAGGAAGGGAATTTAGGGGAATGGAATTTAATGAAATGGAATGTAGAGGAATGAAATGGAATGGTTTGGGGAGGAAAGGTATGGATTGGAATGGAATGGAAAAGAATAAAATTGAATGGAATGCAATGCAATAGAATGCAATGCAATGAAATGGAAATGAATGGAACGGAATGGAATGGCAAGGAATGGAATGCAATGGAATGGAATGGAATGCAATGGAATGGAGACGAATGACATTGAGTGGAATCAAATAGAATAGAGAGGACTGAAGTGGAATGGAATGGAATGGAGAGGAATGGAAACTAGATAAATGGAATAGAAATGAAATTAAGGGACCGTTATAGGGAGGAACCTAAAAGAGAGGAATTGAATTGAGAGGAAAGGAATGGAGTAGAATGAAATGGAATGGAATGGAAGGGAGACGAATGGAATGAAATGGAGAGGATTGGGAAAGGAGTTGAGTGGAATAGAATGGAATGGCGTGGAATGCAGTAGAATGGAGAGGCATGGAGTAGAATGGAGAGGAAATTAATGGAATGTAATGGTGTGGAATGGAATGGAATGGAATTGAGATTAATGGAATAAATGCAGTAGAAAGGAAAAGAATAGAATGGAATGGAATGGAGTCGAGAGGAATAGATGGAATGAAATCGAATGGAATGGAAAGGAATGGAAGAGAACTGAAAAGAATAGAGAGGAATGGTATGGAGAGGATGGAATGAAATGGAACAGAGAGGATTGGAAACGACAGAAATGGAAAAGAGAGGAATGGAAAGGAATTG
>NW_007176788.1:0-356 GCF_000164805.1 Carlito syrichta
ATGGAAGGGAACTGAAAAGAATAGAGAGGAATGGTATGGAGAGGATGGAATGGAATGGAATAGAGAGGATTCGAAACGACAGAAATGGAATAGAGAGGAATGGAAAGGAATTGAGTAGAATGGAATGGAGTGGAATGGAGAGAAATGGAACGGAATGGAGAGGAATGGAATGGAGAAGAATGGAGTGGATTAGAATGGAATGGAATGGAACAGAGAAGAAATGAAATGGAATCGAGAGGATTGGAATGGAGAGGAATTGAGTGGAATGTAATGGACAGGAATGGAATGGAGTGGTATAGTATGGATTGGAATGGAATAGAATGGAACGGAGAGTTATTGAATGGAATGGAATGAAA
>NW_007176789.1:0-840 GCF_000164805.1 Carlito syrichta
TGGAATGGAACGGAGAAGAAATGGAATGGAATCGAGAGGATTGGAATGGAGAGGAATTGAGTGGAATGTAATGGACAGGAATGGAATGGAGTGGTGTAGTATGAATTGGAATGGAATAGAATGGAACGGAGAGTTATTGAATGGAATGGAATGAAAGGACTGGAATGGATTAAGAGGAATGGGATGGAAATGAATGGAATGGAATGGTTATGGAATGGAATCGAAAGGGATGGAGAGGAATGGAATGGGGAGGAATGGAGAGGAGTGGAATATAATGGAGTAGAATGGAAGGGAAGGAAATGGAGAGGAATGGATTGGAATGGAAGAGAGAGGAATTGCATGAAATAAAATGGAATCGAATGGAGTGGAATGGAATGGAATGGAATGGAACGGAGATGGATTGAATGTAATGGAATAAAGAGGAATGGAATGGAATTTAGAGGAATGGAATTTAATGTAATGGAAAGGAATGTAATGGAGATGAATGGAATTGAATTGAATGTAGTGGAATGGAATGGAATGGAATGGAATGGAATGGAATGGAAAGTAAAGGAGAGGAATGGCATGGAATGGAGAAGACTGGAAGGGAAAGGAATGGAATGGAATGGAGAGTGATGGAACGGAATGGAGTGAAATGGAATGGAGGGGATTGGAATACAGAATAACGGAATGGAGAGGAATGGAATGGAATCGAGAGGTATGAAATGGAGAGGAAAGGACTGCAATGGAAGGGAGTGGAATGGAATGGGGGGAATGAAACGGAATGAAGAGAATTGGACTGAAAAGGAATGGAGTGAAATCGAATGGAGAGGAATGGAATGGAGTGGAGAAGTATGGATG
>NW_007176790.1:0-447 GCF_000164805.1 Carlito syrichta
TAACGGAATGGAGAGGAATGGAATGGAATCGAGAGGTATGAAATGGAGAGGAAAGGACTGCAATGGAAGGGAGTGGAATGGAATGGGGGGAATGAAACGGAATGAAGAGAATTGGACTGAAAAGGAATGGAGTGAAATCGAATGGAGAGGAATGGAATGGAGTGGAGAAGTATGGATTGGAATGTTATAGAATGGAATGGAGAAGAAGGGAATGGAATGGTGTGGATTGGATTGCAATGGAAACGAATGGAGTGGAATGGAATGGACTGGAGAGAGATTGAGTGGAATGGAGAGGAATGGAATTGAATGGAATGGAAAAAATGGAATAGAGAGGAATGGAATGGAGAAAAATGGAGTGCAATGGAGAGGAATGGAGTGGATGGATAGTAATGGAATGTAGAGGAATGGAATGGAGACATTTTGAATGCTATGTAATGCACAGGGATG
>NW_007176791.1:0-2091 GCF_000164805.1 Carlito syrichta
AAACACAGAAGAAAAGGAAAAAAGAACAACGTTCTTCACAAGAGTACAGGGAAAAGAATAAAATATACACGAACCAACCCCAAAAGCAAAAGAAAGATGAAAAAAAAAAAAAAGAAAAAGAAAAAAGAAAAAACCAAGTGGAAGAACAATAACTCAATAAGAACTCCATGATAGGGATGAACTCTCACATTTCAATAATTAGTCTGAATGTGAATGGACTGAACGCACCACTGAAAAGACATAGAATGACAAAATGGATAAAATATCACCAGACAACAATAAACTGCCTTCAAGAGACCCATCTCACTAGAAAGGACATACACAGACTCAAAGTAAGAGGATGGGAAACAAATTTTCAGGCGAATGGAACACAAAAGAAAGGAGGAGTCGTGATCCTAATTTCAGACAAAATACCATTTAAGCTATCAAAAATTAAAAAAGATACAGAGGACCACTACATAATGATAAAAGGTTCATTCCATCAACAAGAAATATCTATCCTAAACATATATACACCCAACATAGGCGCACCAACATTCATAAAGCAACTTCTAGGAAAACTAAAGAAAGACATTGACTCTAACACCATCATAACTTGGGACTTTAATACACCACCCACAACCTTAGACAGATCATCAGGACAAAAAATCAGCAAGGAGATCCGGAACCTCAATGAGACTCTGGACCAAATGGACTTAATTGATACCTATAGAACACTCCATCCAAAGACCACAGAATACACATTCTACTCATCACCACATGGAACATATTCTAAGATCGACCACATAATTGGACACAAATCAAGTATAAGTAAACTTAAAAGGACTGAAATTCTGCCATGCACCTTTTCGGACCACAGTGGAATAAAAATAAACATTGACACCAACAAAGTCCCCCCAAAACCCACAAAGACATGGACACTAAACAGCATGATGCTAAATAACTCCTGGGTCAATGATGACATCAAAATAGAGATCAAAAGATACCTGGAAACAAATGAAAATAAAGAAACATCTTACCAAAATCTCTGGGATGCCTTAAAAGCTGTAATAAGAGGGGAATTTATATCCCTACAAACACACATGAGGAAAATGGAAGGAACAGAAATTGACAACCTAACAAGCCACCTAAAGAAGCTGGAAAAGCAAGACCACAAAAACCCTAATTTCAGCAGAAGAATCCAGATCACCAAAATAAAAGCCCAAATCCAGGACATAGAAGACAAAAAGATAATACAAAAAATCAATGAAACAAAAAACTGGTTCTTCGAAAGGGTAAACAAGATTGATGGTCCCCTAGCTAGACTGACCAAGAAAAAACGAGAAAAAAACCAAATAAGCATAATCAGAAACACAAAAGATGAAGTCACATCTGACCCTGAAGAATACAAAAGATCATTAGAGACTACTACGTACACTTGTATGGAAACAAACTTGAAAACCAGAAGGAAATGGAAGACTTTCTGACATCACACAACCTACCTAGGTTGGAACAAGAAGAAATTGAGACCCTAAATAAACCAATAACAATCAAGGAAATCGACCACGTAATAAGAAAACTTCCTACAAAAAAAAGCCCTGGTCCAGATGGCTTTCCAGCAGAATTCTACAAGACATTTAAGGAGGAGCTGATACCAATCCTACTGAAGGTATTCCAGGCGATTGAAAAAGATGGAACTCTCCCCAAATCATTTTACGAAGCCAACATCACATTGATACCCAAGCCAGGTAAAGATCCAACAAAGAAAGAGAACTACAGGCCAATATCTTTGATGAACATAGATGCTAAAATTCTCAACAAGATCCTAGCAAACCGGATTCAGCAATACATCTCAAAAATCATCCATCATGACCAAGTAGGCTTCATTCCTGGCCTGCAAGACTGGTTCAATATTCGTAAAACCATAAATGTAATTAAATACATCAACAGATGTCAAAACAAAAACCACATGATCATATCACTAGATGCAGAAAAAGCTTTTGATAAAATCCAGCACCCCTTCTTGATAAAAACCCTTGAACATCTAGGCATACGGGGAACATACCTCAAAATAGTAAAAGCCATCTACGAGAAACCCACAGCCCAGCATAC
>NW_007176792.1:0-820 GCF_000164805.1 Carlito syrichta
CCACAACCTTAGACAGATCATCAGGACAAAAAATCAGCAAGGAGATCTGGAACCTCAATGAGACTCTGGACCAAATGGACTTAATTGATACCTATAGAACACTCCATCCAAAGACCACAGAATACACATTCTACTCATCACCACATGGAACATATTCTAAGATCGACCACATAATTGGACACAAATCAAGTATCAGCAAATTTAAAAGGACTGAAATTCTGCCATGCACCTTTTCGGACCACAGTGGAATAAAAATAAACATTGACACCAACAAAGTCCCCCCAAAACCCACAAAGACATGGACACTAAACAGCATGATGCTAAATAACTCCTGGGTCAATGATGACATCAAAATAGAGATCAAAAGATACATGGAAACAAATGAAAATAAAGAAACATCTTACCAAAATCTCTGGGATGCCTTAAAAGCTGTAATAAGAGGGGAATTTATATCCCTACAAACACACATGAGGAAAATGGAAGGAACAGAAATTGACAACCTAACAAGCCACCTAAAGAAGCTGGAAAAGCAAGACCACAAAAACCCTAATTTCAGCAGAAGAATCCAGATCACCAAAATAAAAGCCCAAATCCAGGACATAGAAGACAAAAAGATAATACAAAAAATCAATGAAACAAAAAGCTGGTTCTTCGAAAGGGTAAACAAGATTGATGGTCCCCGAGCTAGACTGACCAAGAAAAAACGAGAAAAAAACCAAATAAGCATAATCAGAAACACAAAAGATGAAGTCACATCTGACCCTGAGAAATACAAAAGATCATTAGAGACTACTACGTACACTTGTATGGAAACAAACTT
>NW_007176793.1:0-783 GCF_000164805.1 Carlito syrichta
GGACACAAATCAAGTATAGCAAATTTAAAAGGACTGAAATTCTACCATGCACGTTCTCGGACCACAGTGGAATAAAAATAAACATTGACACCAACAAAGTCCCCCCAAAACCCACAAAGACAGGGACACTAAACAGTATGATGCTAAATAACCCCTGGGTCAATGATGACATCAAAATAGAGATCAAAAGATACCTGGAAACAAATGAAAATAAAGAAACATCTTACCAAAATCTCTGCGATGCCTTAAAAGCTGTAATAAGAGGGGAATTTATATCCCTACAAACACACATGAGGAAAATGGAAGGAACAGAAATTGACAACCTAACAAGCCACCTAAAGAAGCTGGAAAAGCAAGACCACAAAAACCCTAATTTCAGCAGAAGAATCCAGATCACCAAAATAAAAGCCCAAATCCAGGACATAGAAGACAAAAAGATAATACAAAAAATCAATGAAACAAAAAGCTGGTTCTTCGAAAGGGTAAACAAGATTGATGGTCCCCTAGCTAGACTGACCAAGAAAAAACGAGAAAAAAACCAAATAAGCATAATCAGAAACACAAAAGATGAAGTCACATCTGACCCTGAAGAAATACAAAAGATCATTAGAGACTACTACGTACACTTGTATGGAAACAAACTTGAAAACCAGAAGGAAATGGAAGACTTTCTGACATCACACAACCTACCTAGGTTGGAACAAGAAGAAATTGAGACCCTAAATAAACCAATAACAATCAAGGAAATCGACCATGTAATAAGAAAACTCCTACAAAAAAAAG
>NW_007176794.1:0-879 GCF_000164805.1 Carlito syrichta
CTGCACAGGACACTTGACCTCTACAAGTTTGTTTGCACAGCAGCAATATTGGAACAAAAAGTGTCTCTCAGCAGGTCAGAAGTTTTGACAAATACCAAGGTGGTAGCAGCCATTGCCAAGTGCTTTCCAAGTGGGGCCCGCCTCATGAACAGCCATTTTGTCACACACCTGTCAGCACTCAAAAGTCTTATTGAGGCCAGGCTCTGTGGCTCTGGCTATCATCCCAGCACTTTGGGAGGCAAGGTGAGTGGATTCCCCGAGCCCGCAGGTTCAAGACCCACCCAGGCAACTTGGCGAGACCTCATCTATACAATAAATGAAAAAATTAGCTGGGCATGGTAGCACGCACCTGTAGTTCCAGCTTCTTGGAAGGCTGAGGCCAAAAGATCACCAGAGCCCAGCAGGTCAAGGCTACGATGGCCGGGAGCATGCCAATGCATTCCAATCAGGGCAACAGTGTGAAACTCTAACTCCAAAAAAAAGTATTATTGAGACAAAATCGTCAGCAGACTCTGAACATTTTTCATAACACTGTAAGAAAGGGATTGGCAGTAGTGGGACACTGCCAGGGGAGGGGAGGGGGACGCACATATCAGTAAGGGGACCCAAACTTTACCTGTATGATGATGACCATGTATGCACCTAATCCTGAATCGTACCCATCTTTAAAATAAAAAACAAAGGGGAGAGGGAGACAAAATCATCATGTTAATTTGTTGAACCAAAAATGTTTCTTGTACTAATTAGCAGTTTTTTACTCTTGGGGAGGTTGAACACAGCTCCACTTATTGGCTACCATTTATAAAGTTTGTTCTTTTGTGGATTTTTATGCTTATTTTCTACAATTAGGGTGAACACTTGGAGCCTTGTCCCACCTCT
>NW_007176795.1:0-1777 GCF_000164805.1 Carlito syrichta
AAAGTTTGTTAGCAATTTGGCAATGTTGTTAGTGAAATTAATTTACCTGGCCTTTAGGCAATTTAGAAGGGAGTGGCGTAGGTGTGGTTTTTGGAGCTTGCTGCTTATCTCACACTAGAGACTGAATTAATAACTTGAAGAGTTTAAGTAGCAAAGTTTTTAAAAGCATGTTATAACACAAAATCACAGTAGTTATTGTAAAAGTACTTATTTAGCCAAAATGATAGTTCAACGATTTTGAAAAGGAAAAACTTCACTCTTTTGTAACAAAGACAGTGGGGGAGAGGGCTAATTAAACCTTTTTTGTAGCCTCGAGTGTTTACAGAATTTCTTTTACTTCTTTTCACAAACTTTCACCTACTGTGTTTGACATACTTATACCATTTTTTGACATGCTCATACCATTTTTTGACATGCTTAAACCGTCTATTTTTGTTCTATGTTTTCTTTAACAGCCATTCTATTATAGAACAAAAATGTACCCTACTTTATTCTTTCCTATACAATTATTTATCTTTTCTTTATCCTTTCTTACTAAAAACATACCTCACACCAACAACTTTCTTTACATTTTTCCTAACTTTAGAGTTTTAACCAAAGCAATAAGTTTATATGCAGTGGAAGGGCTTAGATAGTATCCAACGTGAAACTATTAGGGAAATTTAAAGCTATACAAAAGGCATCTAAAAAGCACAGTGGTGATGGCTCAGGGTAAAGAATAATACAAGTTTTAACTTTTGTCATAATGTCCCCTTTTAATAATGGAGCTGGACATGTTGGCATAATAAGGAGAGAGTGTTGAAATATTTTATTTCCCAGAACACATGGAAGTAATGGCGTAGTGAGGGGCCTGGATATAATATCCTTTACCCCCACAACCAAAAGGGGTAAGGAAGGAGTGGACCAGGAAATTTAAGTAGAGCTAAGCATGTAGCCCCCGTATTAATAACCCATGATATAACCCCGCCAGCTACTGATATTTCCACCCTAGGCTCGGTTGGTGTAATGGTTTGTTCCGAAGATGTTGGGGCTATCAAGTTAGGGGCGAGTCAGGCTGATTGGAGCAAGCCCAAGAGATCCCCCTTTGAGATCGTGTAAGATGCCTGATGTCCCTTAATTGCAGCAAGCCTCTGGGCCATGTGCTCTCCTCCGGCTAGGCCAACAAGGCAATCATGAGCCCAATGTCCTTGCTGTTTGCATTTGGGACAGGGTTTGCTGGTGGGCAGGGCTTGACAGTCTTTGGACATATGCCCATTTTGACGGCATTGGAAACAAACCTGGGAAGGGGGCTGTGTACCCCCTCTGCTATTGACCATCTGGGGTAGAAGATTATCAGTGGTGGCTTTTTCTGCTAAAGTGGTAGATAAAAGCTGAAGTGCTTCCTGCTTATGTTGGTGGTCCTGTATTCTTTCCTCCTTTTGTTTGTTAAAGATTTTAGAGGCCATGTCCAATAGCTCTAATTGAGGAGTTTGTGGACCCTTTTCTAATTTTTGGATTGGCACCTAATACCCAGTGCTGACTGGGAGATAAAACATATAGCCAAAAGAATTTGTCCCTTTATAGAGTTTAAATCACTATTAGTAAACTGCTAGGATGACCGGTACAGCCTTGGATCAGGTTACCGGAGGGCTACACTGGGGAATGATTGGAAGGGGAGGATATATAGGTTGAACTGCTGTAGCAGAAGTGGGTGGGGCTGAAGAGGAAGGTGGGGGCAGGGAAGCCTTAGGTTGCTTGTAAGGTGGGGGCTTATCTGCAGGATTGAAATCTGAGATGG